>NC_054878.1:44160428-44320428 GCF_018320785.1 Cheilinus undulatus | reverse complement strand
AAATAGGTTGCAAGGCAGTTTTTGTTGGATCACTAATTTAAAGAAACATTGAAAAGTGATCTTTTCCCATTCTTTATTGCCATTTGCATTCACTCTGTGATGCATAGCAAGCGTTTTTTTGTCTCTAAGTTGCTGCCTCAACTCTTGACTCCTTTTCTGCTTTAAATTAAATAACGACAGCTTTTTTGCAACAGGAAGTTAACTAACTTTAGCTTTAGGTTTACAAGATAGAGCGTTAGAAAACAGAACCCTAAAGTTACTTCACTGCAGTTTTAATTTTGGCAGCTATTTTTAATTTTAGTCTTAGTCTTTAAACAAAATGTCTTTTAGTTTTAGTCACATTTCTAAACTTTTTAGTTTTAGTCTAGTTTTAGTCTATGAAAACTGAAAAAACATTTTAGTCTAGTTGTACTTCGTAAAAAGTCCTCACATTTTAGTCTTTACTTGTAGTCCAAGAATTTATTTTCTTGCCTAAGTCTGGTACCAAATCATGGTAGTGTGTTCTCTTCCAAACCTGGGGTCCCTGCTTTCTACAGCTGAGAGACAGAATAGCTATAGATGGATTGTTTTTGACAGATTAACCTACTGTGGAGAAATATCAGAGATTTTAAATGTCCAGCTAAAACTAAATTACACTTCAGTCTAGTTTTAGTCATTCTGATGAAAAATAAACTTACTTTTTGTCAGTTTTAGTCATGAAAGATCTATTTTTGTTAGTCTTAGTCTAGTTTTTGTCATGGAAAAAAGGCTGTTGAACATTTCTAGTCATAGTTTTAGTCGAAGAAATTAACACTGCTTCACTGGGTCACTTACAAGTTAACCCTTTAAAACCTACCACAGGAAATTTATTTGGAGTCTGTACGTAACTTTCTTTTTGCCAATTTTGTAACCAGATTAAAAAAATAAATAGATAAAAAAATAAAAGTGCAAAATCTGTAAAAACAAACTATTTACAATAGTGCAATCAAATTTCTAAGTGTGCCAAATACTTATGAACCCTCATATTTTATGTAAAAAAAAAAAAGTCATCCATAAAAAGTGCATTTGAAAATAAAAGAAAATCGTTTTTACTGAGTTGAAATTTCAAAATAGAGGAACATGTGGTCTTGTTTATTAAGATTTTTGTTATGCATGCTTTCTTTCTTACAAACCCATCACTGCAACAAAAAAGTGCTCTGAAACATGGTGAATGTGTGAAATGTTAGTGTAACTCCCCAGTTTTTACATGCAAGAAGAATAATCGATCTATCTTATCCAGTTTCAAATCTACCACCAATAAAAATGAATATGCTAATTGTAGCGCCGGTGCTATGCTGGGTTCTGTAGGGTTAAGTATTTGATTTTTCCCCTCATTTCGCCGTTTTTCCTGAAAATTACTGCCTATAAAAAGTGAGCTTATCCTTTAACCTTCTCCTGTCTCCTTCCCCAGCTTCCCCCACGCTCCTCCTCCCTCCTGCTGCCCCCTCCAAACAGCACCAGCAGCCCGCTGGTCACTGGACGGGGTTTACCTCGTCGCCCGCTCCGCCCCTCCTCCAGCTTCAACATCGGTGCTTCTCCAAGAACCCACACCCCCCTAGTCCAGGACATCGTCCCCCAGCACCGCCCCTCCCCAGCAGGCTCCCCTGGACCTCCAACCACCTCATCCCGCCCTTGCCCTTCCTCCACCACACAGATGGCGCCCCATGGGGGCGGGAAGGTGACCCATGAACAGTTCAAGGAAGCTCTACAGGTGGTTGTGGACCCAGGCGACCCCAGGACATCTTTGGAGAACTTTGTGAAGATCGGGGAGGGGTCAACAGGGGTGGTTTGCATCGCGCGGGAGAGACACAGCGGGCGCCAAGTGGCGGTGAAGATGATGGACCTGAGGAAGCAGCAGCGGCGAGAGCTGCTCTTCAATGAGGTATCAGCGGCTAACACGATAAAACCTTTAACCTTTCAGGATCTGATCCACTGAAGATGGATTGTGGCCTTAGCATAGAACGAGGTTTAGCTCTGCATCACCTCATCTGTCATGGAGAAAGGTTGTTGTGCATGGTCATAATTTTCCTTAACAACATTCAGGCTCCTTCACCAACCAATCTTAAAACCCTCTCATCCACTTTTTAAGGAGGTTCTATCACCAAAGCTTTATTCTCTGATTTGTCTTCAGTAAAGAATAAAATCTAAGAACTTTCCAGAACACCCCAACTAACAATTGAGTGCTGATATGACAGGATAAAATTTCTTCAGGAGCTTAAACATGTAGGCACCTATTTAAACAATAAGAGTCTGTGTAAAAGTCTGTGAACGTTCAGTCCAGTCCAGTGACCTGTCCACGTATCCCAGGTGGTGATCATGAGGGACTACAGACATCAGAACGTGGTGGAGATGTTTCGCAGTGCTCTGGTGGAGGATGAACTCTGGGTCATCATGGAGTACCTGCAGGGCGGCGCTCTCACCCACATTGTCAGTGAAAGCAGGTGAGCATGGCTTCAAAATATCTGGGGTAGCAAGGTAAATACCAAGATGGCGACGGCTGGGAGAACAGGAAGCAGCTCTTCTTGTGTGTTTGGCTAACGAGTATTTTAAATGAGTGATCCCCTAAGCTGCTATACACAAACTCAGAAAACAGTTTAAAGGAGAACCCCCATAGCTATCAGAGTCATCTCTCCATCTGAGTACAAGCTGTGAGCGACCATTAACGAGCAAACAAGCTAAATGTGGCTAGCTGTTAGCTACCTGCTACAACTACAGTGGTAGTAGTTTTAGTCCAGCTCTTTGTCAGTGGGACTGTGGTGTGTTTAACAGGACACATTTTATAAGCTCTTGTGTTGTTGCCTCCATTTACAACCTCCATCTGACTTTATATTAATGTTTAACATCTTCAACCTATTTGTTTGTTAAGCTTCTTTTTTCAGTCCCCTGCTTGGCTGTTCTTAGTGTTTTCCCACCTCAACAGGATATCAGATCATGAACTCAATGAAATCAATTATTTCAAATTGGGGTGTCTCATATCACCATCCGTGCAGATCCAGGAGGTTATGATCACTGTGAACACACTTCTCACCACTGGAAAACCATGCAAGATAATCTGTAGAACTATCAGATAATCAGGCCTGTACTGACTTTGGTCAGAAAGGGGAGAGTCAGGCCCAAAACTGGCTTGAGTATCTCGTAGCATGTACCAAGATTTTGCTCAACCACCAACAAAGCCACCTGCTAATAACTATCATCTTTGTGTACTTTTTTCAGGCTGAACGAGGAGCAGACGGCGACAGTGTGTGACGGCGTCCTGCAGGCGTTATCGTACCTTCACTCTCAGGGCGTCATTCACCGAGACATCAAGAGCGACTCCATCCTGCTGACACTGGATGGCAGGGTAACGATCACACACTCACACATGAGGATGAGGGCTGCAACATCCGGCCTGGTCCACATTTATATTCTAATGACCAAAACAGAAGTAAATCCTTGTGAATTCATTGTATAAACAATGTCTTTGATAGAGATGGTGAACCAATATAAAGTTAGACTCACAGCTGTATGATATCTAACTGCTTTTATATGTTGTCATAATAACTCTGACCAGTGGGTGGATGTTTAATGATATTTAATGTAAATATGATTCAGTCATGCTGGTTATAAAGTTTGTTTGTGTTATCGAGCAAAGTCAGAACTAAACTACGCCCAGAAAACAAATCCACAGAACAAACAGATCTGTCCTTTACTGATTCAGCGAGAGAGCTTCCTGCTGTTCATTTAGTCAGAGTGCAGCATACAGAGTGTAAATAAACCTGATGAATACTCTCAGAGCAGACAGAGGAGCAACTTTTTCCCAAGCTAATATGAAAGTTTTTGTAACTTAAATGTCAACAAGACAAAGTGAGGTTTTAGGCTAACGCAGCTCGGGTGCAAACCTGCTCTGGAACATGATGCAGATAAAACTCATCCTGAGGTCGGTTGGTGGAAGAGTGAAAATGTGTTCTCACAAACTGAGCGAGCGTGCAAGAAGGAGACTAGTGAGAGAGGCCACCAAGACTCATATGACTACTCTGAAGGAGTTCCTAGCTTCAGCAGCTGAGATGGGAGAGACTCTGCAGACTGTTGGCCAGGTTCTTCACCAGTGAAAGCTTTATGGGAGAGTGGCAAAGAGAAAGACACTGTTGAAGAAAACTCAGATTCAATCTGGACTAGAGTTCACCAAAAGGCATGTGGGAGACTCCATGGTCAAGAGGAGGAAAGTTCTTTGGTCAGAAGAGACCTAAATAGAGCTATTTGGCCCTCAGACAGGATATCAAACACTGCACTCACCACAAACACACCACCCACACTGTGGAGCACGGTGGTGGCAGCATCATGACGTGGGGATGCTTCTCAATAGCCGGCCCTAGATGGCTAGAAATGCTTTACATTAACAGAAGAGATGAATAAAACAACAGTAACAAGAGCAAATTTCACTAAAATCCAGACATTAATTTATCTAAAAACTTTTACACTAGACCCATAGACATGGCTCTGATGAGTCTGTCTGGTTTAAATGCAGACTGGACTTCCACCCCATCCTTTGATAAGTAAAAAAAGCTAATTGTGGGTAGCAGTTCGCAACCTACTTAGTCCACTTAAAAGTAAATGAGCTAAATGTTGCTGAATATTAGCTACCTGCTACAGCCGTTGATGGGTAACTGTAAGCTACCAGCTTAGATGACTATAGGGTAAACAAGCTAAATGTGGGTAGCTGTTACACACCTGCTTAGATGACTTAGGGTAAACAAGCTAAATGTGGCTAGCTGTTACATACCTGCTTAGACTACTAAAGGGTAAACAAGCTAAATGTGGCTAGCTGTTACATACCTGCTTAGATGACTTAGGGTAAACAAGCTAAATGTGGCTAGCTGTTACATACCTGCTTAGTCCACTTAGGAGCAAACAAGCTAAATGCTGCTAACTGTAAGCTACCTGCTTAGACTACTAAGCTAGATGTGGCTAACTCCTAGCCTTCTGCCTTCCTGTAGCTTTCAGCATTCATCCTTTCTGTCAAAAAAGTTTTTTGAATATGAATTCATCTGAGGCCTCCTAGGTTTGGATTCATCATACATTTCACTATTCAGTAAATCACTGCCTTCTCTTTCTCTTCTTCTTCTATGCTTATGCTGCAGATCAAACTGTCCGACTTTGGTTTCTGCGCTCAGATTAGTAAGGACGTCCCGAAGCGGAAGTCTCTGGTTGGGACCCCTTACTGGATGGCTCCTGAGGTCATCGCCAAAAAGCCGTATGGCACAGAGGTAACGTGACCATCATGGTCGGCTGGTAGAAAAGATTCAGCTTGTCCTTTCTTTTAGAGAAAAAAATAAAGAATTAAAAGAAAAATAAGGACCTTTTACACGGATCTAAATGATTTTTCTGTTAGCCTGTAAATGGAAGTCTCTTTTTGTGTTATCATCAAGCTGACAAACTCTGATATACATCCCACTTTCTAGGTGTTAAACTGCACCCCCCTTTGGAGAATGACCACAGTTTAAAGGAAAATAAACATGTTTATTCTTTAAGTACTGCACTTTGGTCAGCATTTTGTTGTTTTTAAATGTGCTTTATAAATAAATTTGGATTGGATTGGATTGATTTCGGAAAATAGCTTGATTGGCTATTGATGATTTTATAAAATCTAGATTAAAAATTCAAATGAATAGGTTGTTCGCAATCATGTGATCCAGGATGTCCGCTGTGGGTCAGGAAGTGGGGGACAGTCAATAGGAATAAATGGGAACAGAGAAAAATAAGCACTTAACAGGTCTAAATGAAACTCTACACTGCTAATATCATCTGAACATTTCTACATTCACAAAATGAAAAGGGGGTAGCTTACTGGAGAACAGCTAAATGGGGGGTTATGGAGGTCAGCAAAATCATCAAGTCATCACTTATCATCAAGTGATATATTTATCTATGCCCTGGTATATAGCTGTCTTCGAAATGTAAACCCCTATTTTTTAAAAAACATATTAAAAATGGTTTTAAAGTGGCAAAAATGGGTTAACAGAAGTGAAAAATAGGTGGAGAGTTGCAAAAATTGCTTCAAATTTTATAAACAGGCAGAAAAAGTGGTGAAAGGGGGTTAAAAGTTGCAAAAGTGAGCATAACAAAGAGTAAAATTCAGTGAAAATCCGCAAAAATGTGAATAAGGGTAGCGAAAATTGGTTAATAGTGACAAAAGTGGGTTAATAAAGAGCAATAGAAAGGAGAAAGTTGCGAAATGGGTTAACAGAAGCAAAATGGGCAGGAATGGGAGCAATTTAAAGGTCAAAAGTGGGCAAAAACAGCAAAATAGGTGGTGAAAATGGGTTCAAAGTTGCAAAAATAGGCAGAAAGTTGCATAAATGGCTTAAAATTGTAAAAACTGGCAGGAAAAAGTGGTGAAAAGGAGTAACAAGTTAAAAATGCAAGAAAAAAATGCATTCAAAATCAGCAAAAATTTGAATAAAAAGTGATGAAAATGGGCAGAAAAGCAGTGGAGAGGTTTGAAATAGTGGCAAAATTGCTTAAATATGGAAATATGACCAGTAAAGGTGGTGAAATAGGATTTTAAGAAAGAAAAACTGGTCAAAATTGGCAGAAAAGGTGGTGAAAAGGGGTTAAAATGTGGCAACATTTTGTTAAAAAAAACAAGTGCATAAAATCAATGAAAAGTGATACATAAAAGAGGATAAAAATGGTTGAAAATCATTTACAAGGGGCACAAATAAATAATACAACATCAGACTCAATAAAAGTTTGACTCAGTTTTTGATCTGTAAATGCATCTGTAGCTTTTCTGCCCCTCAGCTGTAGAAAGCAGGGACACCAGAGAACACACTAACATGGTTTGGTGCCAGATTTAGACAAGAGACTAAATGCTAGGACTAAAACTATAAAGAGCATAAATGACTAAAATGTCACTAAAACTAAAAGGCATTTAATCTAAAGACTAATTCTGAGCCTAAAATTAAAATTGGCTTACAAAATTAGTGCTGCTTCGTGCTAACATGCTTGCTTGCATTAGGTCAGTTAGTCCTGTCCAGTGTACCAGCGGGGTCTAATTGTTAGGATTTCTGCTTCTTCAGGTGGACATCTGGTCTCTGGGCATCATGGTGGTGGAGATGATTGATGGAGAGCCGCCATATTTCAGTGACACACCCATCAACGCCATGAAGAAGCTGAGAGATGAGGCAGCACCGAGCGTGAAGAACATCCACAAGGTCAGTGGACGCTCCCTATCTTATACGTGACACAAAGTAAGGACGTACAGCACAGAAGGCTTTATGGGGGATGAGACTTCTTTGGACCCAGCTTCTTTCTATTTGTTGAGAGCATTCTGTCATGCACACATCATCTCAGTCAACTCCCAGGCCCTATAACTCTAGCTCGCATCCTCTGACAGACTTATTTTTTTCTTTAAAAAGTAGACAAAATATTCAGCTTTTCATGCTGGATTTGCTTTTCAGATATTTGACCATTACTGTTTAAGTTTATGATGATTTTTGGACGTTAAACTTTTACAATATGTAGCTACATTAGCTTTAGCTATGCTTGCTAAAGTTCTTATTGTTTTAGCTAACATAGCGTCATTGGCTGATGTAGTAATGTTTATTATGTAGTTAGCATTGCCAAATTAGCTTGAGCTAAAGCTAACCAAGCTGTGTAAACTACATAGATAATGTATTTAACAGAGCAAATGCAGCTAAAGCTAAGCTCACAAAGTGGCTACACAAGCTACAAAGCTACATTAGCTGTGTAGCTACGATAGCTTTAGCTGTGTTTTCTAAAGTTCATATTGTTTTTGCTAACAAAGCAACATTGGCTCATTTAGTAAAGTTTATTATGTAGCTAGCACTGTTAAATAAGCTTTAGCTAAAGCTAACTAAGCTAAAGTGAGCCACCATTTATGTAACGACTTCTGAAACAAGTCAATACATAACTGAATCCTTGATTAGACTTCTGACCTTTATCTCTGTTCTAATTATAAAAGCTGTTATGCTTTCCATGTAGACAGACCCATGGACACAAAATGACTGCTGGTGCATTGATACTGTGCTCTGACTTCCCCCTCGCTGCAAACTGATATTCACTAAAAGGCAAGGGGGGCAATGTCTTCACAAATGAGTCAAGCATAAAACAGACTTTCGTCTGTAATGTTTGCAGTGCGGTTATTTCTTGAATGTAACTGTTGGACTTTGTTTCCGAACAAAATTGAATAAAACAAAAATGTAAATACGTTATACCGGCAAATCACTGCTCTTCTGTTCTGAAATAGACAACGTCTTAGATGAATGGTCTGTGAGAGTGGCCGTCAGAGACATGTCTCACAACCACGTGGCATGGATGGGGTCACATAGTTCAGTTTAAACTAAACTAATAATTACTGAGCACTGATTTGGTGTGAAACTGAAGAGTCTGATATGATACGCTAGCATGATAAGTAGTTAACAGGTGGCTTTGACCTCTACGCTAAGCTAACAGTGGCTGATGATGTTACTCTCCGTGTCCAGGTGTCTCCGGTGTTGAAGGACTTCCTGGAGTGCATGTTGACTCGAAACACGAAGCAGCGCTCCAGCGCCGCGCAACTGCTTCAGCACCCATTCCTGCTGCAGGGGGGCTCGCCGCGCTGCCTGGTGCCCCTGGTGGAGCAGCACCGTAAACGCATGTCGCTGTGCTGAATGCATACCCGGATGGGAACTCTGACATCCAGCTTTGGGACATTTTGTTTTAATGCCTACTGATGTCACCTATAAGGACTTAAAAACAACCTGGACTTTATTTTGACAGTTGGGCTGATCATTTCCTGTCAGGGAATTTTATTGTGAAAGAACCACTGACTTGGTTCACATTGACGCTGCTGAAATAGTATTTAAATATTTGTAGTTTCTGTTCACAAAGATCGTCTTCATGCAAGAGAACAAGGAAAATATTTTAGACATCGATTCTTGATAAAAAACATTTCATCAAAAAGAATAAGAGTCACAACCCAGAAAATAAAAACTCCTATCATCAGTGTAGACAGAAATCCAAGAATAATTTTGTATCACATTAAGCTGTCATAGGCCATCTGTACCTTGCCCGAGCATGATTGGTGTGCCCCATTTTTGGGTCGGAAGAGGTGGACTTTGGCATGGGTATGCAATGTGGATGCTCCGCCTGCACAATCAGGATATACACAAGTGCTAGAGAGCCGTACCTGACAAAAACAACTCATAGTAATGTGGTACACTTAAATGTCCCAGATCATCAAACAAATTTGAGTATTAGACCAAGGTAACCCGAGTTAATACAAAGTGCCATTTTTAAACAACAATCTCATTTTAAGGGGAAACTCTGTTTTTGGTTTGTCCACAGAATATTTCCTCAAAAGTTTTGAGGGTCATGAAGATGTTTTTAGTCAAATGTGAGGCGAGCCTTTCTGCTCTTTTTGTTCAGCAGTGGTTTTGGCCTTGGAACTCTCATTTTTGTCTAGTGTCTTTCTTATGGTTAAATCATGAACTCTGACCTTAACTGAGTCAGTGAGGCCTGCAGGTCTTAAGATGTTGTTCTGGGATCTTCTGTGATCCCCTGGACTACTGTTCCAAGTTTTCTCCATTTGTGGGTAATGGCTCTCACAATGGTTGGGTGGAGTCCCAAAGCCTCCAAAACATCTTTGTGACCCTTTCCAGACCAACAGATGCCAATCACTTTGTTTCTCATTTGTTCTTAGTAATCAGGCCTGGGTGTGGATAGTTAAATTGAACTCAGATTTCCAAAAAATGAGGTTTATTGCAGTTAATTCATGATTTAACAAGGGAAGGGGGGGCAATTACTTTTTTCATAGGGCCGGGTAGATTTGGATGGCTTTTTTCTCCTTAGTGAATGAAATCATCATTTCCAAACTGCATTGTGTATTTCCCTGAGTCCCCTTTCTCTAATAATAGAACTTGTTTGATCTGAAACATTTAAGAGCAAGAAATATGCAAAACAAAGACGGACTTGGCAGTATTGTGACTGATTTGTACTCCATTTCTTTCTGTCCGAATGTCAGTCATTGTTTGGATAATTTTCCTATGATCCTATAATCTAAATGTTGAATATTACACAGCTCTTAATTTCCCTGTTTGTTTTTTAACTTCAGACGAGGATAAAATGTTGAAAACTTGCACATTTCACACAGAATGTGACTTTGCACATATGGGTTGAATGTTTTTTTTTTTATTTTACATAAATTTTGATAAGGAAAACTGATGTAAATAAATAAAGATGATTATATTATGAAACATGAATAATACTCATGACCAGACTTTGGTAATGACTGACAAAGTCACTCTCATTTGTCTTTGTGTAAGTGGTTTAAACACATTTCATTAAAGCTGTGAGCTGTTCCTTACACACAGTCGCACAATATATGTGTGCATTTTAAAAAAAACCAGCACTTAACTTCACGTTAGCTCCATTAGCTCTAAGTTAGCTTGTTAGCACATTAGCTGCTACAACAGCCAATCACCATCCTTCCCAACGAATCATCCAAACAAATCACTAACCTGTGCTCTGTTAACCATAAACTACCTAAAACTCTGCATTACAAATCAAAATTGACTACTACTGTCAGTCCTCATAAACTGATGATCTCAACTGTAACCACCGCCGTAACAGTAAATATATACATGATGGTTTATTCGGGTTGGTCCCAAAGTAAGTCTTACTGCATTTGTGGTTGCACCACCTGACATTTGCCACTAATTCCAAATTAGACTGGTTTCACATTTGGGATCTGGGCCCAGATCTGAGTACACTTGACCCCAAAGTCCAGCTCATTTGATCAGTGTAAACACAGGAGAAGATTCTGGTACTTGAGGGGATTGTAGACAGATCAGGGGCACATATTTTTGTTCATAATATGTCCCCTTTAACTGGTGCTTAATTACCTGGTGACACTCCATTAAACGTTCTTCTATGTTGCATTAACATTGCTAGGAAAAGCTCTATGGTGGCACAATGCATATTTTAAGAGATTACAGATGCCTGCTTCAACTAAATAAATGCTATTGGCTTATTTATTGTATAATGAACATGCCAGCACATTTTTGTGGCTTTAATGTCTCTGAAAAAAAGCGCTGAAATTCTTTGCTAATGAAATAAGAAAGGTAATTACTTATTATTAAATACATTCCTCTCTCAGGACTGCCTCCCCTTGCTCACAAACATGGAGTTTGTTCTTAGTTTTGTCACTGATCATCCTACAAGGATGTTTAAAGCGCTGCAGACTGAAGTGTCCCACGCCGTTGAGTGACAGAGATAACATCAGATTAAAGTCGAGCTGGTTTCTATTTCCAGAGCTGACGAGTCCAAACTGTCAGAGATAAAGAGACATGCTTCAGCCCCTCACTGACACTCTTCTATCCGACACTCTTTAAACCACACACACTGAGAGGAAGGCTCCATGTCAGCTCAGTGGGGTTATACATCTGCAGAGTTTCAGTTCTCTAAAAGAGGAAATACTAGGGGTGTTAGAAAGCAGATACACTAATATGGCGATATTTTGCAGTGCGATACAAATAAATATGTCAGAAAAAAAGATAGAAAAACAGGCCAAAAATGTGACAATGTTGATGAAAGGTTGTAGATGAAGCCCATATTGGTGCTTTAGTGAACTGAGGAGATGAAGAAATAAAAATGTGTGGTACGTAAAGTAACTGTGGTTCTGAATTTTAAATAATTACACATTTATGAAATAACACATACTACTGTAGTGAATTACTGTATTACTGTAGTGTGTTCTTTTAGATAAAAGAGGTTTCTTTTATAAAATACAGTAATAATAAATACTTTTTTCTCTAACAGTGTGAAATATCAGTATAAATTGGTATCGATCATAGGCTCCTTTATTGAATCATATCAATATTGTATCTCAGCAGATTTTGTGATATCTGAAATGTTGTTTGTTATCGTAACATGATGAAACAGGTGCTCACATCATTAAAATCTGGGGAGTCATTTTTCCTGAGTAAAAAAATATTTTACTTAAAAGTAGTAAAATTTGCTCTTTTTTGAGTGCATTTATTACCATCCACCGCCAGAGTTGGAGTAAAAACACAGAGGAAATTCTGCTGGAATAAAACATCAACTACACCCACTGAAGCTATAACTCAGTAGTGATGGGAATTTGGCTGTTTCCAGTGATCCGGATCATTTAGTTTGACTCTTTCTGCTCCCAAACGGCTCTTCATTCGGGTACCGGTTATGTTCATTTTTCCCTGCCAGATTTAGCACTATTATGACATATGACTGATATTTTTGCAAGTATTTTAGTCCAACTATACTCAATTTTTTTGATGAAAATATCGTTCTATTATTTTTCAAGATATACTCTAGATAGCTCTGAAAGGACTAGATACAACACTGTACAGAGTCAATTACTGTAGAGTTATTTTAATTTTTTTCCCTGTGGAGTACATAGTCGTCATTTAGAGTAAAAAAAAAAAATCACATTTATAGAGTAAAAACAACTCTGAAATATTACTCTGCAAGCAGAGAGAATTTTACTCCAAATATGCTGGGATGAATTTTTTTATTTTTCACAGTGATTTTTTAGTCTATTTGAGTAAAATGTACTCTGGTAAATCTACCTTGCACACATTTGACCACCAGGTCTCTTTTTAGTGAACCACATACTCTTGGCAGGGAAGTGGCATACGCCAACATCAGGCTCTGGTTTGCACCTACGCAACATTTCTAAATGACAGTCCTGGACTTCAGAGTCTGTGAAATCATCCTCAGTGTACAGAGAACAGATGAATATCAGCAGTTTTATTTATAAAGGAGCAAAACCAGTACAAAAAATGAGGACTCTGTGAATTTGTTTTTTGCAATAACATTTTTTTAAATTTACCTTGCAGTGATTTTAGACTTTAATCTTCATTTTAATACATCAAAAAACACCATTTGTCATTCTGAGATTATTACTAAAGTCAGTTTGACTTATCAGACCATAGCTAACTAAATAATCAGCATCTCCATTAAAGGCTCTTTGCAGATGATGTGAAGCAGCGGCAGAGAACTAACCTGGGAAGGCAAGCAGTGATTTCCGCATAAACACTTCCAGAAAAACATGTTTTGATCTATTTAGGACCATTCAAAGTGTGAAACTATAAATATTCTTAAATATTAAGCTATTTTCATGTCCTGAAAGTAGTGAAATATTCAGGCAAAAGCTTTAAAAGTCACAGAGAAACAGCAGCAGGCAGGAAATAAAAAAGCCTCCATCTAATGCCTTGACAAGCTGCTAGTGTATGGTCCCTTTCTACAAAGTGGTCCGCTTTGGTTCAATACATTTTTGCCGTAGTTTAGACCCTGTGTATATTTAAGTTTGCTGTATGACCGGTCACTGTGTTATGAACCCCTAAATCAAATTTCGGTCAAATAAAAAATCTCTAAATTTGTGAAATTGAGCTTCAAAATCCTGAAAAAATGAGGCAGTAAAATTGAGAGGGACCCAACTGCAGTCAAGATGGCCTACATGGGCGTCGCTATACATCCAAGCTGCCAGTGGTTGTCAGTCTTGTTCGCGCCTAAGCCTAAGCCTTGGTGCTGGATCTCAAATATATCACCTTCCCCACTGCCTTACCCTGAACCTAACTACTCGGGTTTTAATACCTAAGCCTAACCTTAGACGTACAGACTTCCGGTTGAGACTTCCGGTATGGATTTGATGTATGTTGGCCAATTTGTCTGCATCAGAGTACTCTTGGTAAAATCTGCTCCAGGATGCAGCATGGAGCAGTGGACATTCTGGATCAGGTGACTGCAAACAACCTACATTTAAAACCAGGTTTTCCCCTGGATTCCCTCATTAGTCAGGCTGAAACTGAAACCAGTCAACTGCTGTACTTCTCCTTTTAGTTAAAAAAAAAAGGTCTGAAATCAAATTTCAGGATGATAACTGGAGCAAATGAAAATCCAACGCTCAAACACCAGCTGCCTGTGTCAAATCATTTAGAATTTCCTCTATTCTTGAGCCTGATTTGATTTTATCCTGCAACTATGAAGGCATGTGGCTTTGTCAACTGAAAAAAAAGGTTATTTAAAATGTTTTCCCCTCCAGCCATGATATGATTCAGAGAGGCATAATAAAAAGAAGTAGCTGTTGAATGAAGTTTTAAATTTAACCAAGGGACTGTGCTGTAGAATAAAGGGTGGAGGATGTGCAGTAGAGAGGAGATGTCCACAGACAGCATGAGTGGAGTCTAAATGAAGAGGAATCAGGAGGTGATAGGAGGCGTTAGGAGGTGATAGGTAGCATAGGGAGGCCATATCAGCAGACAGATAAGCTCCTCCTAAAATGGACACTCACAGCCAAAGGTCCTGAATTTGCCCTCATGATGCATTCACATCCAATTTAGCATCAATGCTCCTTTCTTTCCAGCAGATCTCTCCTAATTTGGTCTTCAGGAGGTCTTTAAAAGCATCCTCCTCCTGTGGAGAGTCTGCAGTGCTGCTTCAGATTCACCAGAGAACAGACTCAGACCACTCCCTCTGCTGCCTGCAGTGATCCTCCACCCTCCACCATGGGTGATGCTCTGATGGCCGAGTTCGGGAAGGCGGCTCCTTTCTTGAGGAAGTCAGAAAAGGAGCGACTGGAGTCCCAGACCCGAGCTTTTGACATCAAAACCGAATGCTTCGTAGTGGACGATAAAGTGGAATATGTGAAGGGACAAATCCAGAGCAAAGATGGAGGGAGTGTGACGGTCAAGAAAGAGGATGGAACAACAGTGACGGTGAAAGAATCTGACGTCCACCCCCAGAACCCGCCCAAATTTGATAAAATCGAAGACATGGCGATGTTCACTTTCCTGCACGAGCCCGCCGTGCTGTTTAACCTCAAAGAGCGTTACGCAGCGTGGATGATCTACACCTACTCTGGGCTCTTCTGCGTCACCGTCAACCCTTACAAGTGGCTTCCTGTCTATGATGCTGAGGTGGTGGCGGCTTACAGGGGGAAGAAGAGGAGCGAGGCTCCCCCGCACATCTTTTCTATCTCTGATAACGCCTACCAGTACATGCTGACTGACAGGGAGAACCAGTCCGTCCTCATCACCGGAGAATCCGGAGCGGGGAAGACTGTGAACACCAAGAGAGTCATCCAGTACTTTGCTAGCATCGCAGCGGTCGGTGGAGGCAAAAGAGACACCAGTAAGGGGACACTGGAGGATCAAATCATCCAGGCTAACCCCGCCCTGGAGGCTTTCGGCAACGCCAAAACATTAAGAAACGACAACTCGTCACGTTTTGGTAAATTCATCCGAATTCACTTTGGTACGAGCGGCAAGCTGTCGTCTGCTGACATCGAGACGTACCTGCTGGAGAAGTCCCGTGTAACCTTTCAGCTCAAGGCTGAGAGGAACTACCACATCTTCTACCAGATCCTGTCCAATCAGAAGCCAGAGCTGCTGGACATGCTGCTGATCACTAATAACCCATATGACTACTCTTACATCTCCCAAGGAGAGGTAACAGTCGCCTCCATCAACGACGCCGAGGAGCTGATGGCCACCGACAGCGCCTTCGATGTGCTCGGTTTCACTTCGGAGGAGAAGATGGGCGTCTATAAATTGACTGGTGCCATCATGCACTACGGCAACATGAAGTTCAAGCAAAAGCAGCGTGAGGAGCAGGCAGAGCCAGATGGGACCGAGGCTGCAGATAAATCAGCGTACCTAATGGGGCTGAACTCTGCCGACCTTATCAAAGGGCTGTGCCATCCTAGAGTAAAGGTGGGAAATGAATATGTCACCAAAGGCCAAAGTGTGGACCAAGTCTACTACGCCCTCGGTGCTCTGGCAAAGTCAGTGTACGAAAAGATGTTCAACTGGATGGTGGTGAGGATCAACCAATCCCTGGACACCAAACAGCATCGTCAGTACTTCATAGGAGTGCTGGACATTGCTGGATTTGAGATCTTTGATTTCAACACTTTTGAGCAGCTGTGCATCAACTACACCAACGAGAAACTGCAACAGTTTTTCAACCATCACATGTTCGTTCTGGAGCAAGAAGAGTACAAAAAAGAAGGCATTGATTGGGAGTTCATTGATTTTGGGATGGACTTGCAGGCTTGTATTGACCTCATCGAGAAACCGCTGGGCATCCTGTCAATTCTTGAGGAAGAATGCATGTTTCCAAAAGCCAGCGACCAGACCTTCAAATCCAAGCTCTATGATAATCATCTGGGCAAGAACAAGATGTTTGAGAAGCCGAGGGCTGCAAAGGGGAAAGCAGAGGCTCATTTTGCCCTGGTTCATTACGCTGGCACGGTGGACTACAACATCGGCAACTGGTTAGTCAAAAACAAAGATCCTCTGAATGAAACAGTGGTTGGTCTTTACCAGAAATCAGCGCTGAAGCTTCTTAGCATGCTGTTTTCGAGCTATACAGGAGCAGACGGTGGAGACAAAGGAGGTGGAAAAGGAGCCAAGAAGAAAGGTTCCTCATTCCAGACTGTGTCTGCACTTCACAGGGAAAACCTGAACAAGCTGATGAGCAACCTGAAGACAACACATCCCCACTTTGTCCGCTGTCTGATTCCTAATGAGAGTAAAACTCCAGGGATCATGGACAACTGCCTGGTGATGCACCAGCTGCGCTGTAACGGCGTCCTGGAAGGCATCCGAATCTGTAGGAAGGGTTTCCCAAACAGGGTGCTCTACGGTGACTTCAAACAGCGGTACAGGATCCTGAATGCCTCTGCGATTCCTGAAGGTCAGTTCATCGACTGCAAGAAGAGTGCAGAAAAGCTGCTGGGATCACTGGACATCGACCACACCCAGTACAAGTTTGGCCACACCAAAGTCTTTTTCAAAGCTGGTCTGCTGGGGACGCTGGAAGAGATGCGAGACGAGCAACTCTCTCGCATCATCACCAGGATCCAGGCTAATGCCCGGGCAATCCTAATGAGAGCTGAGTTTGCAAAGCTTGTGGAGCGCAGAGATGCCCTGATGGTCATTCAGTGGAACCTACGCTCCTTTCTGGGTGTCAAGAACTGGCCATGGATGAAGCTGTTCTTCAAGATCAAACCTCTTCTGAAGAGCGCTGAGTCTGAGAAGGAGATGGCCAACATGAAGGATGAGTTCAACAAGCTGAAAGAAGCGCTGGAGAAATCCGAAGCAAGACGGAAGGAACTGGAAGAGAAGATCGTGACTGTTCTCCAAGAGAAGAACGATCTGACTCTGCAGATTCAGGCTGAGCAGGACACACTCACAGACGCCGAAGAACGGTGTGAGCAGCTGATAAAAAGCAAGATTCAGCTGGAGGCCAAGCTGAAAGAGATGACAGAACGCCTGGAAGATGAAGAGGAGCTGAATGCAGATCTCACGGCGAAGAAACGTAAGCTAGAAGATGAATGCTCCGAGTTGAAGAAAGACATCGATGATCTGGAGCTGACTTTGGCCAAGGTGGAGAAAGAGAAACACGCCACTGAGAATAAGGTCAAAAACCTGACAGAGGAGATGGCTTCCCAGGATGAAAACATCATGAAGCTAACCAAAGAGAAGAAGTCACTGCAGGAGGCTCACCAGCAGACACTGGACGACCTGCAGAGTGAAGAAGATAAGGTCAACAGTTTGACTAAAGCCAAAGTCAAACTGGAGCAACAAGTGGATGATCTGGAAGGTTCACTGGAGCAAGAGAAAAAAGTGAGGATGGACCTTGAGCGCTCAAAGAGGAAGCTTGAAGGAGACCTGAAACTGAACCAGGAGAGCTTGATGGACATAGAAAATGACAAGCAGCAGCTGGAGGAAAAACTGAAGAAGAAAGATTTTGAGGTGGTCCAAATTAATTCAAGACTAGAAGATGAGCAGGTCGCGTCGGTTCAGCTGCAGAAGAAGTTAAAAGAAAACCAGGCGAGGATCGAGGAGCTGGAAGAGGAGCTGGATGCTGAGCGTGCAGCCCGGGCCAAAGTCGAGAAGCAGCGCTCTGATCTTTCCCGTGAGCTGGAGGACATCAGCGAGCGTCTGGAGGAGGCGGGTGGAGCAACATCAGCCCAAGTGGAAATGAATAAAAAGAGAGATGCTGAATTTCAGAAGCTGCGTAGGGAGCTGGAAGAGTCTACCCTTCAACATGAAGCCACCGCTGCCTCCCTGAGGAAGAAACATGCCGATAGTGTAGCCGAACTTGGTGAACAAATTGATAACCTGCAGCGTGTGAAGCAAAAGTTGGAAAAGGAAAAGAGTGAGCTGAAGTTGGAGCTGGATGACCTATCCTCCAACATGGAGAGCGTGGTGAAGGCCAAGTCAAACATGGAAAAGATGTGTCGTTCAATGGAAGACAACATGAATGAGTTCAAGAGTAAATATGAGGAAGCTCAAAGAGCTATCAATGACTTGACTACCCAGAGGGCCAAGCTGCTCACTGAGAATGGCGAGTTTGGACGTCAGCTGGAGGAGAAGGAGTGTCTGATATCCCAGCTGACCAGAGTGAAGATGTCGTACAACCAGCAGGTCGAAGACCTACGCAGACAGCTGGAGGAAGAAGTGAAGGCCAAGAATGCTCTCGCCCATGCTGTGCAGTCCGCTCGTCATGACTGTGATCTGCTTCGAGAGCAATTTGAGGAGGAGCAGGAAGCCAAGGCTGAGCTACAGAGAGCTTTGTCCAAGTCCAACACGGAGATCTCAGCATGGAGAACAAAATATGAAACTGATGGAATCCAGAGAACAGAGGAACTGGAGGAAGCAAAGAAGAAACTGGTCCAAAGACTGCAGGAGGCTGAAGAGGCTATCGAAGCTGTGAATGCAAAGTGTTCATCGCTGGAGAAAACTAAGCACCGCCTCCAAAATGAGATTGAAGACCTGATGCTGGACCTTGAAAGATCCAACGCAGCGTCTGCAGCGCTGGACAAAAAACAAAGAGCCTTTGACAAAGTCATGGCAGAGTGGAAGCAGAAGTTTGAGGAGTCGCAGTGCGAGCTGGAAAGCTCTCAAAAGGAATCTCGGTCTTTGAGCACTGAACTCTTCAAACTGAGGAATGCCTATGAGGAGTCCCTGGATCAACTGGAGACCATGAAAAGAGAAAACAAGAACCTCCAAGAGGAGATCTCTGATCTCACTGACCAGCTGGGGGAGGGCGGCAGGAGCGCTCATGAACTGGAGAAGATTCGGAAGCAGCTTGAGCAAGAAAAGGCTGAGCTCCAATCAGCACTGGAGGAGGCAGAAGGTTCTCTGGAACATGAAGAAAGCAAGATCCTAAGAGCCCAGCTGGAATTCAACCAAGTGAAAGCTGACATGGAGCGCAAGCTGGCTGAGAAAGATGAAGAAATGGAGCAGGCAAAGAAAAACTACCAACGAATGCTTGAATCTCTTCAGTCCTCTCTGGAATCTGAGACCAGGAGCCGCAACGAGGCCCTGCGAGTCAAGAAGAAGATGGAAGGAGACCTCAACGAGATGGAGATCCAGCTCAGCCAAGCTAACAGACAGGCTGCTGATGCCCAGAAACAGCTGAAAAGCCTTCAGGCGTACCTCAAGGACTCCCAGCTCCAGCTGGATGATGCACAGCATGGCAACGATGACCTGAGAGAGAACATCGCCCTACTGGAACGCAGACACAACCTGATCCAAGCCGAGCTGGAGGAAGTGAGGGCTGCCCTCGAGCAGACGGAGAGAAGCCGAAAACTGGCTGAACAGGAGCTGACTGAGGCCACAGAGCGCATGCAACTCCTGCACTCCCAGAACACCAGCCTGATCAACCAGAAGAAGAAGCACGAAGCCGACCTCCTGCACCTGCAGACTGAGATAGAGGAGGCCATCCAGGAGAACCGCAATGCTGAGGAGAAGGCAAAGAAAGCCATCACGGATGCAGCCATGATGGCCGAGGAGCTGAAGAAAGAGCAGGACACCAGTGCCCATTTGGAACGCATGAAGAAGAACATGGAGCAAACCATCAAAGACCTGCAGCACCGTCTGGATGAGGCTGAGCAGATCGCCATGAAGGGCGGAAAGAAGCAGCTCCAGAAACTGGAGGCTCGCATAAAAGAGCTGGAGAACGAGCTGGAGGCAGAGCAAAAGAGAGGAACCGAGTCCATCAAAGGCGTCCGCAAATACGAGCGTCGCATCAAGGAGCTCACCTACCAGACTGAAGAAGACCGCAAGAACATGGCCCGCCTCCAGGACCTGGTGGACAAGCTGCAGCTGAAGGTCAAATCCTACAAACGTGCAGCAGAGGAGGCTGAGGAGGCCGCCAATGGGAACATGGCTAAACTTCGCAAGCTCCAGCATGAGCTGGAGGAGGCTGAGGAGAGGGCCGACATCGCAGAGTCCCAGGTAAACAAGCTGAGGGCCAAGACCAGAGATGGATCGTCCAAGAAGGGCCTGGATGAGTGAGGATGGAGGAGTGAGTCAGCATTGCAGGTTTGTAGAGACACAACATAAATGTGACAATCATATAATCTACCAAAAAAGTAATTATGATAATTATACATTAAATATGAAATGGCTGCTGTGTGGAAATGTATGCTCATGAATATTTTTTGTTTGATTCATAATCAAGAACAAAACTACCCTCACACTTGAATGTTTAACATTGATATTAAAACTAATTTGTGTTTTTGATTTGCAGGCGTTCCTGATCCTGGACCGCAATGCAGAGAGAAGCTCAAATGGATTTTATTTTATTTTTAGTAAAATATTAAATGGATGTAGTTTTAGTGATTATTAAGGAAATTTTAACACTTTCATATTCATGGGAACAGCCATCAGCTCAATTCAAATCTTTCAACTCTAAATGTAATCAATAAACACCCCAAATATTATTTTGCATCTTTTTTTTTATCACCATCAGCTCTGTCAAACCTGAAATGAAGAATAAAAATATCAATTTTATTTAAATTAAGTTTTTAAAATTTCATTAATTGATTAAATTATTGTTTGATTTCATTTATTTTATTTTATTTTCATTTTATTAACTTGTTAGTTTTTTGTTGAATTTTAATTATCTAATTTAATTTGAAATTTTTTTCCAAAATTTGGTTTCATTTTATTTTTTATTTAATTTCTATTTCTTTTATTTTACTCATTTGTTAAATTTTTTCAAATTTTTTATTTCTGTTCATTTTTATTTTATTTCTGTTTCTTGTATTCCATCTATCTTTAAAGTTTTTTTTTTATTTCATTTTTATTTTAATTTTATTTTTTGCTATTTTTTAAAAAATTTTTCACCTTTAAGTTTCTGTTTAATTTTTTTCATTTATTTTTTTAATTATTCATTCAAGTATTTTTTAAATTACTTGTCTAATTTTGTTTGATATCATTTTTGCAGTTTAATTTCTATTCTTTTAATTTTAATTTTTCTTTTTGTTTATTTTGTTTTGATTTATTATTCTTTTGTTTTTTTTCCTCTCAATTTTTAATTTGTTGTTGTTTTCTTAATTCTTTTCCATTTTCTTTTATTCTATTTTCATTCTTCATCTATTCTTTCTATTTTTAGTTGGGATAAATTTTTGAAATGATCCTTAAAACTCTGGAAAGTTCCCCTGTTGTCAGAATGTTTGCAGTATTATTTCTGACTGAATCAAAGTGTTTCTAAGAACTGATTCATAATTTTCTCCAAAATTAAACTCGAGCCTCTCATTTATTGATTAAATAAACTGAGCTGATGAGTAATGTTTTACAGCCAATCAATAACTACTGTATCAGTTTCTCATGAAATAAAGTCACGTGTGATTGCTCTGATTGTTTTTTTCTCTCATTTCGGTCATGATAATGTGATGACAACACTGAGCACTGACTGGTCCTTGAAAGCTGAAATCATGTCAGAATTAACTCTGTTTTTTTATAAATCTTTTAAATGATTATTATTATTGTTTAAGTCATTACAGTGAAAGCGAAAATCATACTTATTGTTCTGAGTTTACCTCTGAAGTAAATTAACAGATAACCAGGTGGAGATGAAAAACTAAATTATAATTCTATAGTTAAGGTGTTTCTATGGGCAGGCTCTTTGACAGCTACTGTAGTTACTGGAGTTAAAAAGTACCGTTTACTGATCCCCTCAGTGTGACTAGACTCACCTTGAAGCTCATCATTTGCTCCAGATTAGAGTGATATCTGAGGGAACACCAATTCACTACACATGCCTTTTTTGCTGTTGACTGTTGGGTCAAAGCCCGGAGAGGAGGCTGTGGAGCATGCTCAGAAGGCCTGGTCCAGGTCGGGTCTGACTGAGATGTAGACATGCAGGAGTAAATCAGTCTCCAACCCTAGTCTAGGTGTGTCAGTCTAACTTTGAGAAATTTGATTTAGACTAACATGTTGATAAGGATATTAAACGTCTATGTTTAGTCACATTAACGAGGTAAATACACTTCTCATGTGAAAGGACTGCCTGTGGATGAGGAGGGGTGGATTAGGACTGGATGGGAGGGGGTTTGGTAGCCATTCATCCGTTATATAAAAACTGATCATCATAATGGAGGTTTTTTTTTTTCTCCGATGGCTCTTTCCCTGCTCACTCTCTACTCCCACTCTTCCTGTCCTGATCCAAACGAGCAGCATGAAGAACCAGTGGAGCCGGACAGCGAGCCCAGGGGAGCGTGGGAGAGTCGCCTTGTATAGCGGGGAGCGGAGGGCCCGACAGGAGACCAGGGCCAATAAGAAGTGGGTCAGACTGGCCACCGTGCTGCTCTACATCCTGACCGTGTCTCTGGCGGCTGTCGTCCTCGTCCTGTACTACAGCCTGATCTGGACACCAACGGCTGCACCAGGACTGACCAGGACAGGGGCATCGGGAACCACGACCTCAGGGACCAGGACAAAAGAGTCATCAGCATATAATCCCAGTAAGATTAAGAATCAATCATTTAGTTTCCTGTCTAAACATGTGAGTGTGACTGGAATCATATTACCTCAGTTTTCTCAAAGTGGGACTAACACATCTTGGCAATCTTTGGTTTTCTTTTACGTCTACACCTCAATCAGACCCAAACTGGACCAGGCCTTCTGAGCATGCTCCAAAGCCTCTGACCTTAGCTTTGACCCAAAAGCTAATTAGCATAGATAAGTGGTGTTTGTTACTTGAAGTGGGTGAATATTTCTGCAGTCACTTATTTAACATTAAATATTTTGACATTACGGCACGGCTACTCCGGCTTCCTCCCACCACCCAAAAACATGCTCTTTGGTTAACTGGTGACTCTAAATTGCCTGTAGGTGTGGGTGTGAGTGTGCCTGGTTGTCTGTCTCTATATGTCAGCCCTGAGATTGACTGGTGACCAGTCCAGGGTGTACCCTGCCTCTCGCCCGATGACAGCTGGGATAGGCTCCAGACCCCCTGTGACCTGGAATGGGATAAGCGGTATAGAAAAGGGATGGATGGATATTTTGACATTACCTTGTAAAAATCTGTTTCCACTTCAACATAAAAGAATCTGAACTGTCTCCTGTTTGGACCTAACTGTACGTTTATTTTCACACAGACTCTGCTGGACCTGATCACAGCTCACAGTATCCATCCACCAGAGCAGCCAGACCGAGTCAGGACCAAGTTGGCTCCTCATCCCCAGCCCTGATCTCCACGGCGGCCCCTCCTGTGACCGTAGAGGATCCTTCTAACCTTCCCACACATCCAGCCAGGGACCGTGGAGAGGAAATCGAAGGATCTGCAAGTGAACCTCCTGGTCCCTTCACTAAGAGGGAGAAACCGGAAGATGATTTTTAAGAGGACTGTTGTTTTTCTGTGGATTCTGCTCCGTGTCCTGTCAGGTCCATGCTCAATCCTAGAGTTCTTTTATTTTTAAAAGGAAACATTAAATTAATTTATTAATGGACGGATCTATTCAGTCTGACTTTTAAACATTTATTAAAGCCAGAGGGCTCAGCATGGCGGTCCATCAGCTGATCAAAGTTTGTGGTTGATTTCACCTCTTTAATCCTCATCACGGTTATTTTTAGGCCTGGGGTTAGCGCCGTTGCCTTCCCGGTCAGGGCCTTTCATGCGTGGGTTCTTTCTGGGTACTCCAGCTTCCTCCCACCACAAAAAACAGGCTCAAGCATGCTGGTTAATCGGTGACTCTAAATTGCCCGTACATGTGAGTGTGAGCGTGTGCCTGGTTGTCTATCTCTACATGTCAGCCCTGTGATTGACTGGTGACCAGTCCAGGGTGCAATCTCACCCAATGACAGCTGGAATAGGCTCCAGCTTCCCCGCGACCCCCAATGGGATAAGCAGCATTGATTATGGATGGATGGAACCTGTGTCCATGGGTGTAGCACAGGGGGATAGAGAGTACAGATTACCCAGGCCCACAGTAGGGAGGGGCCCTTGAGAAGCCTGCACTGAGAGGTGTGTTTTATTTATTTTTTCTTAGTAATTAGTGGTATTATTCAATCAAAAGCAACTAAATGAATCAGTCAACAGACTGAAATTTGTATCAAACAGAAAAAAATAAAACATTGGGTTGCCCTGCTCCTCCCTTCAAAATGTCCAAATGTTGTAGTCCAGCGCTGTGAAATAATGCATTTATTTATTTATTTACTTTAAGATTTATTTTTGGGCTTTTTAGTGCCTTTACTGGACAGCGGAGGACAGTGGATAGAGTCGGAAATGGGACGAGAGTAGGGAGAGACCATGTACCCGGGTCACCCGCGTACATGGGTCATGCCTTAGACCGCTAGGTACAGTGGCCCTGAAGGCCAAAAGCGCAAAAAATATTTAAAAAAAACACAAAGACATTTCACAGAACAAAAATAAATTTCACAAAACACAAATAAATTTCACAGAAGTGAAATATATTTTGCACTTTCTAAATATTATTCCTATTGGCCTTCAGGGCCACCGTAGATAAGCCATCTGTGTGCCCACTAACTTTGATTTAACCACAGTAAAAACACTGCTCATAAATGGGGAAATTACAGCTCAAAAATACGTTTAAATGCATTGATACTTGTAAAAATGGCACATTTGTTGCTTGGCTAGCGGTCAAAGGGGGCCCTGTGTAATATTCTTTCTGGGGGCCCAAAATCCCTAGCTATGCCCCTGCCTGTGTCCATGCTTGCAGAGGAGGTCAATCCTGATCGGATGGATGGGTTTCACCCATAGATTTAGAAACAAGCTTCAGGGGGAAAAAAAAAACAAAAAACTTCCAACTCTGAACAGGAACTGAGAGTAAATCATTCTAACTTTGAATCCTGTCAGGGAATAGAGGTCTGATCATCAATAATGATGAATCAATAACAATCTTCAGGGCTTTCGTGTTCTTTTAAAGCTGATAAATTAACCTCTGATGTTTCCCCCCTTAAACTATTATTAATAATAAGCGGGGATGCTGAGCATCCACATTTTGATATTCGCGTCGGGCATTTTGTGTTTATTCTTCTTCTTCCGTGCCCGCTATCTCCTCCTTCATACTTTGTTGTATCGACACCGTTTGAACTCTAAAAAATTCAGTTTCTTTGTCATTCGACTGCTATGATTTTTCTCATTTCTAACTTTTATAATTTTTAGAATATAGCTATTTTCATGCTGTTTTCAGCTATTTCTATGCTTTTTCAGCCATTGAATGCATTTTTCTGCTACTTTGAAAGCAAAATCAGCTATTTTTAGGCTATTTTCAGCTATTCTAAGGCTACTTTCAGCTATTTTTATCCTTTTTGAGCTATTGAATGCCATTTTCAGCTACTTTTATGCCAATTTATGTTATTTTTATGCTATTTTTGTGCTTTTGGCTATTTTCAGCAGTTCTTGCACACTTCAACTCTCAGCATCCCAATGCGATTTCAGCTGAAATTACAATTTTGATCTAGTTACAAAGTCATTGAGTGCCATTGTATTGCGCTGTTTTGTGAATTACACTTCATTATGATGTAATAAAGCCTAATTTTTGTATTTGATTGGTCTACTTATATAAACCACTTTAACATGAGCAGAATCTAAAATCATCCAGTCATCAGGTAAGCTATACATTTAACCCAACACTACCCCTGTGGGGCCAAATCGTGAACTGCAGGCTAAAACTCTAAAGTTAAAGCAGTAGTTCTTAGCCTTTGGACCCACCACCACCCTCTTAATGAGAACAGTGGCCCAAATTAATGTTGATGTTTCAGACATTCAAGAGCATTCAATGACAAATCTGCAATTTATACCTAAGATTTAAAAAATACATGATGAACAAAGCATGTTTAAAATGCACTTCACTGCAGAAGCCCTGGAAGGCATGCATGCATACATAAATAAACAGGCATAAAATCAGTCATGAAATAGGACAGCATGTCTGGAGCACTCTAAAAAGACCATGTTAATCTCGGGCCTCCTTAAGGACAGAAGCTGTAGATGTCCGGCTTCTAAAGCGATTGCTACTGATGATCAAGGAGAACAAAAGAAGCGCTGGTGTTTTATCTCTTGGTTTATTGAGCGTAAAGAAAGGCGAGTGTTGATTCAAAGAGATCAGAAACTTCACAAAGAAAACATCAGAAAACAATTCAGAACAACAAAACACAGGCGAACACATGAAGAAGAAACATCAGAGCATAAACAGACCAATCAGAACCCAGCAACACGTGACCTTTAAAATGAACATGAAGACTCAGTGTGACTGTCTGACGGTAATGGACGGTCAAGGGTTTTAAAGATTTAAGGTCCAAGTCCTGGAGGATCAACAGGCCGGACCAAGGACCTGATAATGAGATCTTATATATTGTACTGTCTGTGGATCAGTCTGATCCAAGTAGAGCTAAAAGTTAAACAATTCTGGGTTTAAGATAATCAAAATGTTTGATACTTGATGATGAGTTTTGTAAAATAATGCACTTTCTGTTCCTTTATTGATTGGTGGGATCAGAAAGTACCAAAGCTTTAAAAATAACCTGCAGATCTTCACCCAAACTCCAGGTATCACCAACCAACCTCCTCTGCTCTGTTTGTATGAGACAAATCTAACTTTATTTATGTGATACCAAAAGGGGCTGATAAATGTTGACAAACTGTGATTTTAGTCAGACTTTCAGTGATCTCTCTCCCCCTCGCTAGTAGAAACCTTTGCTAAAGCTACGGTACTTTTAATACAACCGGTCAGGTCAGGTATGGGAGCACACGCCGGTTCGCATGTACTGCTCTTGCCTCCTGATGGCCATCATCCAGTCCTGTGCCAGGACCATAACCTATCTCCCCAGGTATCCTCACTGAAGCGCAAGAGCCGTTCCCACATCAGGCAGCTGACCATTCCCATCCCCCTCCCACCTGAACATGATAGCATTAGACACACTAGCTTCCCATAGTAATATTTGATACGGCTGATTTTTAAAAAAATCAGACTTCATCGGTTAAAACGTGGTCTCTAAAAACATAGAAGTATCAAACATTTCAAAACCTGGACAGACTCCAGTTCATACTAAATCACTGGTTCTGTTGGGAACTTCTCTACTGAGATGTGTTTCTGAAAGTGCCTTGTCCTCAGGGGTGGTTTAGTCTGTCAGAACAGGTTCTGGACAGGTTCATTTGAACCTAATTGAAACTGGTGTACTTGGACTGGTTTAAGGCAGCAATTACTTCATATCAAATCCACATTCAGACAGGAACATCAGACCTCATTAAAAAAAAAAAAAAAAAAAAAAAAAAAAAACTGACAATTTTGAAAAACTTTGATTTAACTGTTACCACGAAAAAGTCCGTAACAGACAGCAGCATCTTCTTCCCTACCATGATTGTCTTAATACTAAACCATAATTTATTGTCTGATGTAACGGGGCGACTTTAAAACCCAAACTCATGACCTGGATCTTGTTTATTTCCTAGGATGACTTTGGTTTGAACTTGTTCAGAAAGGTTCTAGTGTAGTTCACGTTTCTGGCTAAATCATCTCGTGTGTGCATTCACTCAACCTTAACATTAAATTAGTTGAAACTATTCTCATGTCTGCTGTCTCTCACGATTTTGAAGATTTGAAATTCATGAGGGTAGCCAGCCTTCACCTGAAGCTGCTTTAAACTGAATCTAGACCATTAATATTGATTATCAACAGGTTTTTCAATGGTTAAAACTGGTTTGGAAAGTTACTGTAACTTCTACAGGTTTGGGCCGACCTTAACCTGGTGTCTAAATCTTGTGCAATGGTTTCAGATAAGTTTGAACTGTTCTAATAATTAAAACTAAACTGGTTTAGTTCATATCTGTAGTGTGGATCTAAAATGTTCCTGCTGGTTTTGAACATTTGTACTTTGACTTGCTTGGAGCTCCTGACAGCCAACATAAAAATACAGTGAAAAAACTTAACATGACCTATAAGGCAAAGACAGTCATATATTTCTTTGACAGAAGATGCAGGAATTTCTCAAACCAAACATGGTTTGGTTTGGTTGAAAACAACAAGCAAACACGCTGATTTTCTATAAAATCACAAAGTTTGTCATCTTTAACCAGGAAATTGGAATTTGACAAAGCCAAAGGCATCAAATTTGTGCATCAATCATTCATTGGACATTCAATTGAGAATCAAAAATTGGGAATGTTAAAAGAGATGGTAGAACATCAAAATAGGGTAAATAGGGAACAGGCCACAGGTCTTATTTGATTTTAGTATTTTAATTATCCTCTTTATGTGACCTCTTGTAGTGGTTGTGCTGAGAAAAGCCTCCTAAGAATCGCATGCACCCCATAATGACAAGGCAAATTTATTTTAAAAAACTGAAATACTGAATTGACTTAAGTATTCAGACCCTTTGCAAAAAACTTGAAATTTAGCTCTGGTGTCTGCCTTTTTTTCTGGATCTTTGCTGAGATGGTTTGCACAAACTCCACATAGAAAGTCAAGCAGACTTTCATGTGTTTTGTACAGAAGAGAGGCTTCCCTCTAGCCACTCTGTCATAAATCCTAGAACAGGGGAGAGCTGTACTGATGGCTGACCTTCTGAAACTTGGTCCCACCTCTAATCAGGATCTCATGAGCTCACTCAGAGTGACAACTGGGTTCTTTTGGCTCTACTTAGTTTGACACAGCACAGCAGCCAAACACGCCAAGGGATTTGCTTTTCCACCACAACTGAGCTACCTGTTAACGGGTAGCCCATTGTTTCTATTTTTAAATTTCTTCTTCTTCTACTGGTAATCCAGCAAAGTTTGGTGCAGCAGTTGCTACTTACACTGGTTACCTCTCTTACTAAAGCCCTTCTTGCTAAGCTCTTGGAAGAGTCCTGGTTGTACCAAACTTCTTCCATTTGCAAATTATAGAGGCCGCTGTGCTCTTGGGATCCTTCAATGCAGCGGATGGGTTTTTTTAGGCTTCCCCCGATCGGCGCCCATCAACAATCCTGTCTCTGAGCTCTGCAGGCAGTTAGTTTGACCTCATTGCTTGGGTTTTGCTCAAGGTGAAGAAACAGCTCGACAACGATCCAGAGAAATGGGAGGCACCTGAGCTAAACTTAGTGTTTCTGCAAAGGGTCTCAATACGATGTGATATTTCAGCATTTTATTTTAAAAAATTGCAAATGGTTGATCAGCTCATAATGGTATTGTTGTTGTTACATGCCGGCGAGGTACAGTTGGTTCTTGGGATGCTTTTCTCACTATAACAACTAAGAAACTGACAAACTGAATATTAAAATCAACCACAGTCCTCCCTTCTTTTTCTTGATCCAAGAACTATATTGGAAAACAGAAAATCTGAATAAAAAAAACAGTTTCTGATTTCCTGCATCAAGTCATAAAAAATGGATAAGCCACGTACTGCATGGCTTGAACTTTGCTCATAATAGTCTCAGACCTTCATAGTGTTGTGAAGTTTAACTTTTCCCTAACTGACATCTCTTTGAATCAGGGGTGTGTCTGTATACCCATCACCTCCCAGCATGCATCACTGTTAAGCAGACAGGAAGATGCAAGGCTGCACGACAGTCACAGTAAAGGCACGAATCACAGAGCAAGTTGAACCATGAGCGTAAAGCTGATTGGATAATTGCGGAAAAGAATCAGTGTGTAACAAACTCACAAAAACAAAGATTCAGTCCCTTCCCAGCAATGGCACTCCTCAACAGACGGCGCGTTTCGTCTCCAGAGCTGACATCAAACCTTGCGGCTACATAGCCTACAGACGCCAACACGCTCTGAGACATGCTCCAAAAAGAAACTGAACAAAGTGTGCTTCTCCTGACTTCATGACACAGCAGATGGTTGAACGTCAGTGATGCCATGGTACTTGTTTCTGACTGTAAAACTGTAAAACAGCTAGACTGTCTCCTCACAGGCTCCAAGGACACGCCAGCTCCCATTTCTTTCTCTGACGGTCTTCCGTGTCGTTCACACTGAGAGCAACATAATCATGTACCGAAAGTGTGGAGACGAATCAGGACTTCTCTTGAACAGGCCTAATGACAAGTAGTAGTAGGGAATGGAAAAAGCCTTTGACATCCAGGCATTGTCCCTGTGGTGCATTCCAGTGCAAACATGAATTGTTGACAGACATCTGACTAACCCAAATGTGTTGTTGACAATTTGCTGCTAGGCTCAAACTTCCACTTGTGTTTTATCTCAGTGTAAGTTTGATTTTTTTTTGGACTTCCTTTGACTGAAGATTGTCACACCTCACTGTGGTATGTTTAAAACCACCTAAATATCCCAAACATTAAACCATCTTCATAAAAGCCCACCTTCTCTATGTTTTTTTTAAATAAATATCTGGTTAGCTCTCTAGCTGGTTAGCTTCAATGGGAAGGGTTCTCCAGGACACGGCATTACCCCAGACCTCGGGACTGTAGACTACTGAACACATCTAGCTATCTGGATGTTGACAGCCCATTATGGAGCAATGAAGCAAGCAATGAACGGGCTGAAGCTGCCTTTGAGGTGCAGCGAGTTCTTTGCATTGTCCCACATTCGGAGATTCTTGTGTAGTTTTACTGAGCCCAAAGGGGTTAGTAGAACTAGACAAGGTGTTCATAAATCTATACCCTGCACACAAATGAGCATATTTTCTAAGTTTGAACAAGCACTAGTAAACTGTGCGCTCATAGAATATGGGATCTGAGTAACCGTTTGCTTTAGGAATCATTTTGTGTGGGATGACACATTGATAAACTATTACAGCACAGTCTTTAAACAACTTATGTATCGGTTATCAACAGTAAATAATACATGAAATTGCACAATTCGTATTTAGTTGACTAAAGATGATGTTTTCGTGCATTTCCACCAAGCGGTCTAGTTTGGTTTGGTACACTTTGACAGGGTAAAGCCTGATCTTGCTTACATATCCAGAGCTGGCCATACCGTTACTTGGTAAGTGCAAGAATCACTGGAACACTTGTTCCTCAAGGCACGTTCCAGCTCCCTCTGCACCTTCAACCACTAATAGTGGGTCTAGCTGGTATGCCTAGTACCCCAGCAGAAGAGTGCAAATAAGTAGGACATCATGGATCAATTATTTGGTACCAATCCAAGCTTTTGACAGGGTAAACCAGGGCTGATTGATTAGTATCATAAGGATGCACAATTTGATTTTCGAAATGCCAGTATTTTCAAACTAACTTTAGCCAATACTGATATATACACCCTTTCTACTGTAAAAATCATCAAGTGCCTCCAGTGCAAATAAAGGCTAAGTCATGCAGAGCTGAAAGAGGAGCAGGGAAGTAGACAGTCTGGTAATTGTTCTGCATTTGGAGCTTCATGAAAATGTTCTGGGCTCACTACTGGCCTCCCTGAGTGTGTGGCCCCCTATGCAACAACCCATACCCGATGGTACACCTATATATTTTGCTGATATTTCAGGCCGATATATGATCCATACTGCCGTTGTGTATGGCAGATATGCTGGCAGTAAATACTGGCAGGAACTTTCTCATCTGCTCATACGGATGTTTAACTTTTTAAACAAATATCGGCTGGTACTGATGTGCTGATAATACTGTGCCACCCTGAAAAACTATTATAGTGATCATTTGGAATGTTATTGAGACCAAGACAATTGAAAACAATTACTCATATACCATTCTGTATGTGAGTTTCAAAGAATGAAATAAAGTAGTTGTGTTTCATTGAGGGGACGCCACAACCGTCCAACAAATTCTTATAGCTAAAAATCTATAGGAAGAGTGCTTCTTTGACTCAATAAAGAGTTTTTAGGTGCTCTTTGGAAATGGGTTTCATAAAGCTGATGAAAAAAAAGGAAAAACTTTGAGGTCTACACATGACCATGTGATAAAGACATTTTAATGCTGAAAGAAAGTGCCTTGGAGTTCATTTTTTTGTTTTTCTTGATTTTCATCAAATTCTTCTAGTTATTTTGCATGGTTCCAGGTCTGATTTGTCATTGGACCACATGGGTCCAACACAACAAAGAAAATCAGATAACAGACCGTTATCTATTTCATGTCTTTTCTTGTCAAAAGTATGTTCTCAGATCTCGCTCCACCATTTCAGATTGGAGCTCTGCAAGATGGATCTGCCTGATAACAGACATGGAATCTGGCCAATCCATCGGCTTTGCAAGGTTAAATGGGGACATTTAAAATACAATAATCTATATGACTAAGGTAGGTTTTTTGGCAACCAATGGCTGCCTTTCTGCTGTCTTCTTTAGCTCTCACTCTTTTCAAACAAATCAGGGTACATGCCATGGTTCCCTCTGCTCCTCACTCAAATCAAAGTGAGAACTGTTTTGACGGGAGGGGCAGAGCACATGCTCTGCTGTAAAGGAAAGGGGGGTGCATGCCATTTATCAGACACGACAAAACATATGAAAAAAAAAGAGCACAAAATGGCATACAGCACAGTAAATAGTAATGGCAATATTGACCTGTTGGCAGATGACATTGGGATTTTTTTCCATGAACAAGTATCAGTGGCATGTTTTTTATGTTGTGCTGCATCAATTAGCCAAGTATGCATGATATCAGTATCTGCAGATAGAAAATTGATGCAGATATTTACAACATCTGTAAATATAGACGGCAAAGAAGTTTGTGGAGTTTTAGGCAGGACTAACCTCCATCAGCCAAAGTCATTTTCTTTATTTATCTGAATTCCTCAACAAATTTTTAAGGCCTGAATTTTAGGTGTGAACTCTATTTAAATATCTGTATTGGCTAAAATTTATTTGGAAATATCAGATATCACATACCAGCAAAAAACAATGTCACACAATCAATTTTATGCTGAGATCTAGTTCACCTAGTTGCTGATTTAGAAGATTTTTGGCTACACAGAAGAAACCTATTGGACACACTCTGATAGTCAAACATGAAGGTAAATGCTGCCATTTTTGGGGTCTTACACCTAAAGAAGTAATGAAGACAGCATCGGAATTGGTACTGGTAATTGGCAAAATTGCTATTTCAAACACTGGTTTCAGTATCAGCGTTGATGTTCACAACCAGTGCACCACTACTAATCATTTAATCCTGATCATCTTGTTTTCATGATCATGGGTAGCCACATTTGTAATTTAAATGAGGACTCAATTAGTTGCCCAGGACTGACAGATAAATGCATACCAAACCAAACTGAACTAAACCACCCCCTAGTGGAAACTGCCTTGGAGTGCTCTGCTGTCATTGCAGAAAAAAATGAATAAAAAGTGACCACTGGGCAGGCGTCTGCCAAACATTTCCCTCCATATTCTCATCAGACATAACCTGGAAGATAGTTCTATGTATAAAACATTAATTGAGATAAAGCAGTTCTATAAACTGAATGCTGCTGATTAGGTTATGTTTCACTGTCATTAAAAAGTAAAGAAGAATGCCAGATAATAAAACAGTTTGATGGCATTTTAGGACCCTGACAGACAGCGAGAGTCTTCTGCAAACCTCTGCTTTCCAGCAGTGGCTATGGACGGTCAGTTGATGATAAAAATGTTTGTTTCTTGACATTTTATGACGTTGCATCAACGTTACATTCTTAGATTTATCATAAAGATACGTCTCTTAAGTTGTCCTGATTGAAGTGTTTCTGCTGTAGACATTAAAGCTGCAGATAGTTGCACAGTTCCCATCAGTCACAACAGAACGTTTAACAACCCGCTCTGTTGCTCGCAGTGTGAACGCCTCTTTAGGTTATGCATAAACGTTCAAAGTGCAGATTTAGAAGGTGTCTTTTTGGTGTTTAAGTGCATACATTTGTTCTCACATTTATGGCTTTTAGTAACAAATGGGTATAAATGAAAGGACGGGTGGACTGTTCCTATAGTCTCTTGGTGTGTTTGGAGTTATAGTGACTCCTCATGTCTTTGCGGAGGCGGAACTTCTCTCCACAGACGCCACAGATGTACAGGTGAACGTCCATGTGTTTCTCCAGCTGTTCTCCGCCTGGAAAGATCTGGAAACACACCTGGCAGATGGTTTCCCCGGCCGACAGATGGGAGATCATGTGTCTGACATGGTCATGCTTAAGGAAGGTTCCCTGGTCGCACACAGGGCAGACATAGCGCGCCATGCCTTTGTGCATGTCAGTGTGCAGTCTGAGCTGGCGCTCTCTCAGGAACTGCTTCCCACAGGTCTGGCAGGTGAACTGCTTCTCCTTGGTGTGGACGGTATAGTGCTCCCGCAGGTGGCAGCGCTGATAGAAGCCTTTTCCACAGATGCTGCAGAAGTGTTTGCGGCGGTGATCGGGTTCAGTGCCCTCCTCCAACAGCACAGGGCGGAACAACTCCTGGTCATGACAGGACAAGGCATGCTCCAGCGCAAGACTCTCATTCTGAAACAGTAGCCCACAGTGAGAGCACGCCAGGTCTGCCGTGTCCAGCAGACCCTCATCCATCCCATGGGGCTCTTCCAGAAGAGATGCCTCATCCTCTCCGTTTGAGTCAGATTCCCTCCCCTGGGACTCACCACAGCGCTCGGCGTGCTCCTGCAGCTGGCGGCCTTTGATCAACACCTGGCCACACCTCCCACAGGCACATATATGACCCATATGATTGGACAGGTAATGGGCTGACTTGTCCTCCTCTGTTAACAGATCACCACACAACTCACAAGGGACGGAGTCAGCATCCTGCTTCTCCTCCTTGATTTTACGGAGCTTTGCTGGAATTCCTAACCCTTCAAATGGCTCGCTACTGTGATCAACACCAGACACGCTGGGCTCTGGTTCACGTTCCACGCTCAATAGGTCTTTACGTGAGGCATCACCAATTCGTGCGCTACAGTCTCTGCTGGTGAGCTCCCCGACTTGGATCATTTCTATCTCAGGAAACATGCTTTCTTCTGGTTCTGTTTTGATTGACACACTCCGGGTTGACCCAGGTTCACCATCCGTCCCAGCTGCCACCGACCTGATGTTGAGATCAGAGTCGGCCTTGACCCCCGGCCAGTCGTCCTCACCTTTACAGACAGCCCGGTCTTCTGTGCTCTCTGAGGTGGAGCTCTCAGCTTTACTGGACTCGTTATCGCCCTCTGTGTTACCTCTGGGCTGATGGAAGGCCTTCCGGTTGGTGCATGTCAGGATGTGTTCGATTAAAAGCTTCTCACAGCTGAAAACGAAGCCGCAGTCATCGCAGGTATACGTGCGTCCAAAACGAGGACGATCTTTAAGCGCTGACCCTCTGGCACTGGACCTCTTTCTTAGATCACACGGCTGCTCGACAGCGCCATCGACCACAGGTGGTGCCACAATGAGAGGCGTGTTCACTACCTCCTCTGCAACTGCCACTCTGCTTACAGTCACTGGGACAGCTGGACGCGCCGCGGTGCTATTTACAGCTTTAGGTAAGCGCTCTACGTCTGGTGCAGGGGGCCTCTGCTTCTCATACATGCGAACTCCAAACATCATTTTCCCTCCAGCAGATCCGGAAGAGGAACTGGACGAGGAGGAGGCTGAGGAGGACGGGGTGAGGTTGGAGCTTCTGATGTCTCTGAGATCCTCCAGTGAGTCGGGGATGTAGTACATCTGCAAATACGCCATGGAGGCCTTGAGCTCCTCAAACTCGTAGCTCCCAACAACGATACGGCCAAGATACATAAGCTGCAGGATGAGGTCGAAGCACTCAGCACTGATCTGCATGTTGCTCAGGTCCAGGCGGCCTGCCCCCTGCTGGTCACGGATAAACATCATCCGAAAGTAGGAGCTACAGGCCGCCAGGACGGCCTTGTGCGCCCTGAAATAGATATCCCCAATGGCGATGAGGCAGTCGCACAGGAAGCCCCACTCACGCTGGTTGTTGAGCTGCTGGAGGACGTGATCGCTGTGGCTCGGCCTCGCCATCGCCCTGCAGGAGACAGAGGAAGACATGGAATCAAAGCGCTGCATTCTTTCTGCTGCCAGTGTTCTCTGTGGTCTACTTTTATTGCCTTACATTTCATAATGTTTGTCTGGTTGAACTCAGCGAGGCCAAGAAGAGCCCTATCATGCTATGACTCATGAGATCTCATGGGAAGAATAATGACGTCTGATTTCAGATGTTTGGTCCCATTCTCGTCAGAAATAAAGATTTTTATCCCTCAGGAAAGATCATATAATCACTTAAATGCCTTTTCATTTTAACAATTTTTACTTATGAAAATTTTAGTCAAAGACCCCAAAACATTTTATTTGAGTCTTGGTCAATAAAAGTCCTTACATTTTAGTTTTTATTTTAGGTCAACACAATTATTTTCTTTGAACTACTTTATTAACCATATTGTAAAATTAATGGAAATGTACAACACTTACATTAATACACTATCGTTGCTTTAATTATTTTAAAATGTGGAATGGAAAATATAAATTTTGAAATTACAACAGCCAGCACTAACATTTCAGTCTCCTTAATGGAAACTAAATTTACTTGTCACAGTTTTTATATTCAAAGATCTATTCCTAGTTAGTCTTTGTCTCCTCTTCCTCATGGAAAAACATTAGTTGACTTAAATTTTTAGTCATTGTTTTATCAAGCAACCTAGATGAAAACACAAGTCACCAAAATTTTGCTTGCTATCTTACTTGATTTCTTATTTTATATTTAACAACAGGAACAAGAGTCAAGAAAACCAAAGTGAGGAGTTAGATCAGGGGTGTCCAAACTATGGCCAGGGGCCAGATTTGGCCCACGGTCAATTTTTAGCCTGCAGAAAATTCTAGAATTAAAATGAAATATGGCCCACATCAGAACATGAAGCTTGTGCTTGGCTGTATTGTGTTTCATAGTGTCGGAAAAAAGTGTTGCTAGTATGCTAATTCTGTAAACAAACATAATCCATCCATCCTCTTTCTTCCACTTTTCAAGGACCTGGTCACTGTTACAGCAGGTTATGCGATTCAGCCAACACAGCCTTCTCCCCAGCAACACTTTTCAACTTCTTCTGGGGGATTCTGAGACCAGACAGGATTTATAATCCCCTCAGCGCATTCTGGATCTTCCCCAAGGTTTCCTCCCAGTCCGATGTGCCCTGAAGACCTCTTAAAGAACCTCCTCTGCACAATTAATTGAACTTTAATCACGATTTTGACCTATCCACGATCAAAGAAAAACAATAGTTGGCATTTATTTTCATTACAAATCAGCATTTTACCTGTGAGAAACTCAACAATGTTGACTATTTAAATTATTTTAAAAATACATTATCGTATTTAAATCTTCTGGTTATATGTCAGGTTTTGTGAATATTCTTTAATAGTAATATTTATTTGCATACAACTTTAATCTCCCCATTTTGCCTCCCTGATCTCTTTCCTTCTCCACCAGCAAACATGCAAAAACACAAACAAATACACACACTGTCTGCATTCTCTATAGTAGGGCTGCAACAACGAATCGATGAAATCGATAATTTGAAAAGTTGGTAACGAATTTGTGTTAATTCGTTGTGTCGCACGATTATGGCGTCACTTGGCATGATGCAGTACTTCTCTGATTATAATCCAGCGATTAGCAGAAAAATTAAGTAGATATGTTACTCATCAACCGTGTCTCATGACAGAGATGAGACGCTAGCGATCTAAAAGTAGCTTGGTGTCGTAAAAACTCCAGCGGAACTTAAGTTTCGTTTGTTATGATACAAGACTGGATAAAAACAATAGCGCTGGACTGTCAGGCACTCATGTAATCCATGATATTTGCCTCACTTTGTGTTGTAAATGTCCACTAACATAGGAGAGAGGAAGGAACAGCGAGCTTCAGTCACAGGGCGACAGGGACGTGTGTATGTGTGACAGAGAGGAGTGATAGTTTGTGTGTACATCTGTGTGCGCGGGCCAGTCTGTCACAACTGTTAATGGCTGCACACCGCGGGAAGTCGGAGTTAAATCATCCAACTCCGCCCACGATGACGTCCGTTGGATGATCCAACTCTGCCCACATCCTTTGCTTTGCTTTAGGTTAGGTTTAGCATTTGAATCTCAACTGGTTAGGTTTAGGGGTTAGGTTTAGCATTCTAATCTCAACTGGTTAGGTTTAGGGGTAGCTCATTGGGGTAGGTGTATATTTAAATTAAGACGCGCATGATTTCAACAGAGTCTGGCTGCAGACCTCGACAATACCTCTACGTTGGGGCGTGCAGCGTGTTAGCTGTTGTTAGCATGTGCTTACTACACATTAGCACAGCCTGCAGCAGCACACCCCAACCCCTACGCTGGGCCGTGCAGTAGCAAGCCCCAGCGTATGGGTCAATGCTATTAAAACCTGAGTGAAGGTGGCTTCCACTTCACGTTGGAGGAGCTGTTAAGCCAAATGACACTGGAGGTCTACAGCTGGACCCCTCTTCTTCTAACTGCATGAGGAGATGGGAGGACATCACGTGATGCCCAAGGATGTATTGTGGACGGGGCTGGATCTTTGGGGCGGAGTTGGATGATCCGACTCCACCTTCCCGCGGTGCGCAGCCGTTACCTTCTCATCTGTCAACAAGCATCAACGAACTAACGTTAGCTTGTTGAATACGTGAGTGACAAATGTTTATACGTCATATCATAATATGAATAACTTCTATAGGCTGAGGCTTACCTGTGGCCCCTCTGGGATAAAATAATTTGAAGAGGACATAATAAAAGCAGAATCCCACTATAACAGTCTCTCATTCAAATCATATCTGCAGGCTGCTGTCATTAGTGTGATCTTAAATTGTTTGTATATGTATGTAAGGAGGGAGGCAAAGTAAAAACAGAGAAAATCTCATTTTAATTAAAAAAAAAAGTATTATATTTTTTGTCTTAATTCTGTGAAATGTTCAAGTTATTAAATTTAAAAGAACTCAAAAATGTTTTCTTTTAGTTTTAAGAATAAAGACATTTAAACTCTAATATTATGTTGACAGCTTTGGAATATGCATGTTCAATTTTTAATTAAGGGACCCTGACCCCTGGGAATCATCCGATTTATCAATGATTGAAATAATCATTTGTTGCTGCCCTACTCTATAGAGTTAACAGCTTTTCTTGGGAAAAAATCATCAGTATAGACACTGAATATGAAATACTTCCACTTCAAAAGCTTCACTTATAAATTCACTGTAAATTGATCCAAATAAGATTGAACTTTTCACATTTTTCTTTTGCTGTAGTTAGGTTACTGCTAAACTGGCGATAAATTGAAAGTCCTTTTGTCTTTTCAAAATAAGATAATTTTCCAAACCACAAGTATACTATGCATAAGAGAGTACAAAAGACATAATGTATAACGACAAATAAAGGCAAAGCCGAGAACAGTTTGTTGAGAAAATAACTTTGTTTAACCATCATTAACTACTCATTACTTCCCAAAGTAGGCATATTAAGCTAAAATATTAAGTATTATTTGGCAAATTAAATCCTTAAATGAGTTTAATACAGAACACTAGGTCTAATTCTTTGATTTCATGTACTTTTCAGTACGATTATCTTGTAGCCAAATAGTGGAGCAGCTGGTGCATTTAGAGGCTGCTACTATGTCATATTTGGCCAGTGGTATGGCAAATGTTTGGGGCTCAAACGCCAGAGCAGATTTTTAGTCTTTTTGTCCAGTCTAACCCGGGTGGTTAGTAGTAGTAGGATATGAGGGTTTCAAAATGTAAAAGAACTAATAAAAATAACTGCACGTTAAATAAAAATTATTGATATTCCTAATTAAAAATTGTGATGATCATTTTTGCCAACATTGTGCCGCTCTAGTCTGGTCCATGTCATCCAGCTCCAAATTTTACAGTCAGTGTTTTCAAATTTAGTTTGTGTACTGTTATTTCAAGGTTTCATGCTCCAAAAGAGATGCCCAGCCCTCATGGACTAAAAAGACACTAAATTTGAAAACAAATAAGAGCAGAAACATAATAGAGTACCATAAACCTAAGGAATAATCTGGCTTTGGTAGTGTGCAGGAGTTTGCAATTTTTATCCTCAACAAGAAATTAGGCAACCCCATATGAGGTGTGCTGGTGGTCTATCTTTGTTAATATGGCACCACACAAGCATATATGTGGTTTAACTTTTACTGAAGACATATTAAAGTTTAAAATTCTGGTGTAATGACAAGCCTACAGCCTAAATTTAAACTTAAAGCAGTCCCAGTTTCTCTGATCTGCAGCAGTTCATCGCTCGCCCCCGCAGAGAGCCGCGGGCATGCGAGGGGGAGAGCCCCGCATTCGCGGCCTGTCATTCTCGGGGAACCCGTCCCGAGTGAACCGAAGATGAACCATAAGGATCGGATAGAGTCATACCGAGGACAGAAGGATACAGGAGGCAGAAAGACGGGAGAGGCCGCCTGTACTGTACAGCTAAAATGGAGAGAATGCTCCTCGGAGGTTAGCTAAGTGAAGCTAACAGCCGTTAGCGTCAATGAGGCCGGAAATACATGAGAGTAGGCTGTCAAAGTAAAATGACAGAACTAGGAGGGGTTTGTTTAAGACGTGGGAATTGTTAAAATTAGTACTTTTGGCAACAAACAGTGAACTAAAGTCGGGTTTTTATATAAAGAAAATGTTACAAATAGTGTCGTCTACATACCAAGTTACTGTTAAGCCGATTTAGTGGCTATGGTTATTATTGTGAAAATCCAAGCCAGAAGTAGAAGTGGAAATGCGACGGCTTTGACGTTTACAGTGATATCTCCCGCAAACAGTCCCGCCACCCCCGCACTGCCACCCGCATTCAGCTAGCATCGACAGCAGCAGGCCGCGGGGATTTCTGTAAGCTCTGCCGACCAGGAGGCTCACTTGGCCGGGCAGAAAGCCGAGGACTCACCGTGGGTCCCGGAGGCCGGCGGAGTAGCTGCTAGAGGCGGCGGAGTGTTAGTGGATGTCCCCTGGAGTCTGGAAGTTTCCTCGGCGGGGGTTTGTTGTGTTCGGGCGGAGAGTTCAGACGAACAAGACTTCTTCTTCTTCTTCTCCTGCGGGATGAAAGAACTTCCGCACAGTACGCCGCGAAGTGAAGCGGCACACTGCGAAAACTACAAAATAAAAAACTTCCGGTTGAAATTATTACGTCCAAAATAAATTAATAGAATAAAATATATCCCCCGAGCTTATTTTTGTTGGGTCTTTTCTCTGTAGATTGAAACTAAAATCTTACATAAATATTTCTTATTTAAAAAAATTCTATAAACTTCAGATTTTGAACATAAAATAAACATGTGAAAAGAAAACAACAATTACCATGCTCAGTGTTGGTATAATTTCTTTCTGCACAACCTAAACTTTATGAAATGAAAGACAAACATTTTTAGCTTACTGTATTAGCTATATGACCGCCAACAGACAGAAAATATGACGTATATGATATACATTATATGTGTGATATAAACAGAAAAAAGTTCTTTCTTATAAACTGCAGAGAGAAAATGTGTGTTACACTAATTTGTTAGTTTAGTTTATCATTTGAACAGTAGAAGTCGTTCTTGCTGGGTTATACTCAGTTCTTATTTTACAATAAAAAAATATATATATATCCCAATAACACAAAAAAACCTTTGGTCATCCACAAAGACAAAATGGTCAGCTAATCTGGATTGAAGAAATGCTTAGAAGTCATACAATTGCACATTGAAGCGCTCCATTGCTTTGCTTTTGCCTAACCAGCACTCAAGAGTCCAAGACAAATTTCCCTGTAAACATGATAATGTGTATCATATCTCATCATATCATATCATATTGTCACATATTGCACAATTGTTAAAGCTTTTTTTGCCCAACATAAATCTAATAGCATAATAAAATCTCAAGGCACACCATATTCATAATTTTGTTTTTTTTCTGGATACATTTTTCGTAACACTAAGCACATCTAACTGTATCACATTGATTGTATCGTATTTTCAACTTTCACTAAATAATTATTTCATTTTATTGTTGTTTTGGAGCACAAATAGGTTTGACATTTTTTTTCTGAAACACTTTAATGTACATAAGACGGGACAACTTCATGCCAACATGACTTTTATTTTGGAAAACCTCACAGGAAGCCGCATGTTTCATTCTTTCTAACTGTATTGGGGAGTGCAGGCCGCCAGCTGAGGAAACCCTCCAGAGAGAGAAAAATAGCAACCAGTTCTCACGCTGAGCTGATTTTGTGGAACCACTGATGTTTTCAAATGACTCACCAAAGATTGAATAATACGAAGACGTCTCACTCTGATGGATTTTTGTTGGATGCAAATTGGTGAATTTGGTAATGTCTGGCTACGTGCACTGTGGCTTTATTCAGCACATTGCAGCATATTTGCAATAATAATAATATTAATTCCTCCTGTAACTACCGGTCCTCCTCTTAAACTCTATCTTCTGACTTGACTCTCGCACTCTGTCCCTACAAACATTGGACCGTGTTACCAATAAGCAAAGGAAGTCCATTGCCCTGGGCCTGGTGTTCCAAGGGGTCTAAAGATGTAGTTATTATAGGTGTACATGTATAAAAGCACTTTCTGTGTATTTTGGAGGTTTACAAGTGGTCAAGAACAGCACCAAGATAGATTTTGATTTTTCCAGAAAGCCACTGTGGAGGACCCCAGACCCCAACAGCAGGGTCCAAGCCCCTCAAAAGCCCCTGATGTCTTCGTATCTTCATATCTAGGCAATGCTAGTTAGGTAATCCCACAGATTTGGCTGGGCCTCTAACAAACTCAGAGAATGGCCCTCTCCAGTTGGGATTCATTGATGATATCAATGTACACTATATTGCCAAAAGTATTTGCTCACCTGCCTTGACTCTTATATGACCTTAAGTGTCATCCCATTCTTAATCCATAGGGTTTAATATGACGTTTCACCCTTTGCAGCTACAACAGCTTCAACTCTTCTGGGAAGGCTTTCCACAAGGTTTAGGAGTGAGTTTATGGGAGTTTTTGATCATTCTTTCAGTGGCACATTTGTGAGGTCACACACTGATGTTGGACCAGAAGGCCTGGCTCTCAGTCTCCACTCTAATTCATCCCAAAGGTGTTCTATGGGGTTGAGGTCAGGACTCTGTGCAGGCCAGTCAAGTTTATCCACACCAAACTCTCTCATCCATGTCTTTATGGACCTTGCTTTGTGCACTGGTGCACAGTCATGTTGGAACAGGAAGGGGCCATCCCCAAACTGTTCCCACAAAGTTGGGAGCATGGAATTGTCCAAAATCTCTTGGTATGCTGAAGCATTCAGAGTTCCTTTCACTGGAACTAAGGGGCCAAGCCCAGCTCCTGAAAAACAACCCCACACCATAATCCACCCTCCACCAATTTTTACACTTGGCACAATGCAGTCAGACAAGTACCCTTCTTCTGGCAACCGCCAAACCCAGACTTGTCCATCAGATTTCCAGATGAGGAAGCGCAATTCGTCATTCCAGAGAACGCATCTCCACTGCTCTAGAGTCCAGCGGCAGTGTGCTTTACACCACTGCATCCAACGCTTTGCATTGCACTTGGTGATGTATGGCTTGGATGCAGCTGCTCAGCCATAGAAACCCGTTCCATGAAGCTCTCTACCACTGTTCTTGAGCTAATCTGAAGGCCACATGAAGTTTGGAGATCTGTAGCGATTGACTCTGCAGAAAGTTGGTGACCTCTGCACACTATGCACCTCAGCATCTGCTGACCCCGCTCCGTCATTTTACGTGTCCTACCACTTGGTGGCTGAGTTGCTGTCGTTCCCAATGGCTTCCACTTTGTTCTAATACCACTGACAGTTGACTGTGGGATATTTAGGAATGAGGAAATTGCACCACTGGACTTGTTGCACAGGTGGCATCCTATCACAGTATCACGCTGGAATTCACTGAGCTCCTGAGAGCGACCCATTCTTTCACAAATGTTTGTAGAAACAGTCTGCATGCCTAGGTGCTTGATTTTATACACCTGTGGACATGGAAGTGATTGGAACACCTGATTTCAATTATTTGGATGGGTGAGTGAATACTTTTGGCAATATAGTGTGTATTGGATCAGTAGCATTGGTGTTATCCTGGCTAACATCATTTTGAAGTATTTAAGTTATTTATTGGTGCAACTTTTTAACCTCTTCTAACCACTTTTCTGCTCTTTTTTGCCACATTTTAACCTCTTTTCTACTGTTTTGCCACTTCTGACCCATTTTTTCCTCTTGTACCCCCTTTATTAACTCGTTCTGCCTGGTTTAAAAAAAATTCTCAGTCATTTTTGTGAATTTCCAACTTTTTTTTGTCTCTGTCAACCCACTTTCACAACTTTAAACCAATTTTTGTTCTGTTTTAAGAAATGGGGTTTACATTTTGAAGAAGGTTATATACTACAGGATAAATAAATTAATAATTTGCTCCTTTGTTGAGAATAGTTGTTATTCAGGTGAAAAAAAATACAATTATTACAGCTTAACTTTACAATGGACCTTAGTTTTGCTGAACCCCCATGGCCCCAGAAAGCTCTCCCCTTTAATCCCCCGTATGGACGGCCTTGCATAACAAACAATGAATTAAATGAAACAATGAATTGTGGGATCACTGTGTGGCAAAATGGCATGCGATTCACATTTGGGTATGTCCTGTGGTTCTCTGGCTTTGGTACCTGAAAAGAGATGATTCTACATATTTGGTTTACTCGCTTTGACTGATTTTAGCTGAATGGAGAAAAGCCTCATATTTGTCTTTGCCTGGGGCCATAAAATCACTGAAACAGGCTCTGCAAACATAAAACAGAATATCTTTTTGATTTCTTACAATGATACGACAAATCTATTTAAAATAAATGTTTTTTCAATCTAAAGCAAATGTGCTTAAAATGACTGAAGAGGAAATATTTACAAAAAAAGTCTCTTCTAATTGTCATTCAGATGGATTTGTGGGGCAAAGGTCACGTTATGTGAGCTCCAGAATCAGTCATTGAAATTTTCTCTTGTTTTTGAAAACACTTTATGAGCTTTATGAGCTATGAGCTTTAATGTGCTGGTTGATTTAATTTTATTATTGTGTAATGTATGAACTACAGAAGGCCAGCACAATTAATATTTCAAAAGTGCAAAATAAATTTCACAAAATACGAATACATTTAAAAGAATCGCAAACATATTTCATAAAATACAAAAATATTTTACAAAACACAAAAATATTTGAAAAAAAAAACAAAATATTTCGTGCTCTATGAAATATATTTTATTTTTTGTGAAATATTTTTGTGCTTTGTTAAAATATTTTTGTTTGGTGAAATATATTTTTGATTTGTAAAATATTCTTGTTTTGTGAAATATTTTTTGTGTTTTGTGAAATATTTTTGTGTTTTGTGAAATATTTTTGTGTTTTGTGAACTATTTTTGTGTTTTGTGAAATATGTTTTGTTTTTGGAAATATTTTTGTGCTTTGTGACATATTTTTGTTTTGTGAAATTTATTTTGCACTTATGAAATGTTAATCCTGTTTTTCCTTCGGGGCCACCGTAATAAACAAATGTCCAGCCCAAATAGGCTTACAAGACACAAATATTAATACAAAAAAATTCAGAAACCAAAATAAGACACTGGGTAGTATAATGCTGTACTTTTTCCTTCTTTTAATGCAGTGACTTTTATTTATCATTACAGATCATCTTGGATAGGAAAAAATATTAGTTTAGAATTATAAATAAAAGCTGCTCCCTCAGATGATTATGATAATAATAATGTGAATATAATGAAAATGATGATGATGATGATGATGATGATCATGTTGTTGTTCTACTAAAATCTCGCCCCATAGTTTTTTTAATCACAACTGGGAAAACCAGATAGATTAGCTCGTCAGTGATTGGTCCTTTTTTTCTTATTGATTGATCATTAAAATCATGCCGATGGAGACAGAGTCCGATCACGTGACCAGCCCCTTTGACCCTACCTCTCGCGAGACGTGACGCTGCTCTCTGCGAGATCATCTGCAGCAACAAATCGGCTCTTCCAGCTGAAGACAATCTGCTCCTTTCTGCGGTAAGACAGCGATTAACGACCACCGCGCGCGTGCACGGCACCGACACACACACAGAAAGCGCGTGAGAGAGGGCGGCTGTGCATGCGCTCGCGCACGTGTGCAGGCAGGTGAATGAGGACGTGCGTGTGTGTGCATCTGAATGAGACAGAGGATGGAGGAGGCTGCAGCCGCGCGACGGGCGCGACGTGCACGCGCACAGCGGGTTTGTTGTTTGGTGTATTTCCGGTCAGAGAAGGCAGACGTCGATGTGGCTGTTAGGGATGTGTGTTAGTGTGTGTTTTTAGGATGTGTTTGTGTGTATGGGGTTTGTGTGTGTGTTGTTGTTGAGGCTTCAGTTGACCTTCAGTGACGTCAGTGGTCAGATGCTGACCTGCTCAGGTGCGCTTTCAGACGGCAGATGGGCGAGGCTGGCTGGAGATGCTGTGACGTCATGAGGGTGGACCTGCAGCAGGTGTTTAAAGGATGAATGACCCCTTCACTGACACATTCTGTAAGGCGTTAACTGTCTTCATACATGCAGATTTCATCGATGTTCCGCCCTCTCAGGTTGTCAAGATACTAGGATAACAAACCTGAACGGTTCTTGCAAAAATCAAAACACAGACGCCGAGTCCTGGGAGATTTCCTGATTTGATTTTCAAAATCTTTGCAAAGTCCTACATGGAGTTAAAATTGCACATAACACTGGTAGTCCCTCTTTATGCTGCTCAGAATGACTGGAAGAAGTGGAGGATGTTTGTTTAGAGAATTCTCCACTGCCCTTATGTCCCTCTTACAACTCCTCACCAGGAAGAGCTGAGACACGAGGACATGAAGGATGCAAAAAGACAAAAACTATACAAAATTAAACTTTTGAGACTAACTGTAACAGAACTAGAAATGTACAGCGAACATCCAATTTCCGCAGCGGCCAATCGCAAAGCCACTTCTTTGCTCTACTCGCATGGGATTAGTATTACCTAGGGACTGCTGGTGATTAATAATAATCTGCACTCCGACAGACAGTGACGGTGAGTGAGTGAGAGAGCGAGGAGAGACAAATCAGTGCTAACATGAGAAGCAGGAACGTAAAACAACCAAAACAAATCAATTGTACTTCTCAGGCTTGAGCCAATACTGCGATTTCCTCAGACATGGGAATTCTGACTGCAGGGGTCATCTTGGAATTTCCAAGTTCCCAGATCAACTGAGATGCTGCATGATTCCCTGAATGCATGTACTTCCTGTTTACATCACGGGAACTCCATCCATTTTCTATACTGCTTATCCGGTTGGCAGTGGTGGGTGGAGTACACAGTTACAGTACTCAAGTAAAAGTACTGTTACTTCACAATAATAATTACTCAAGTAGAAGTAAAGTACTTATGAAAATAAGTACTTGAATAAGAGTAAATAAGTACTTTATTAAAAGACTACTCAAGTAGTGAGTTTTTTTTTTAATTTAACCTTTATTTAACCAGATAAAAAAAACCATTGAGACCGAAATCTCTTTCACAAGGGTGACCTGGCCAAGAGGTCAGCAGCACACGTCATAATAAATAATACATATTCAAGAGACAGATAATACACAATAAGTTAACACGACAATAATAAGAATTGGAGCTACATCACATTTTAAAGTGCAAGAATAGCGGTCACAGTAACAATTTAGAAACACGAGCACTGTTCCATGGACTCACGTTGTCTATCGTTTAAGACAGGGCGAAAGTTTTCCAGTGAGATGAATTCGGAAAGTTTCAATTCAGTCTGGAGAGTATTCCATGCCGAGGGGGCAGCAAATCTGAACGCTCTTCTCCCCTGTTCAGTCCTGACACGAGGAACAAGCAGGTGGAGAATATCACAGGAACGCAAAGCGTAGTGGCTTTTAGATCTTTGCAGAAGAGTACATAAATAGGTGGGAACCAAGCCAAGAAGAGTCTTGTAGATCAGAGTCAGCCAGTGAGTGTATCTGCGAGCACTCAGCGAGGGCCAGCCAGATTTGGCATAGAGTTCACAATGGTGCGTGAGGCGACTACAGCCAGTGACAAACCTCAGCGCACAGTGATAGACAGTATTCAAAGACTGTAGACATTTAGCTGAGGCTGTCATATACAAAACATCACCATAATCGAGCAACGGTAGAAATGTTGCAGAAACAAGATATTTACGAGCCCTGAGTGAGAAGCAGGACTTGTTTCTATAATAGAAACCTATTTTCACCCTGTGTTTGATGACCAAACTGGCAATATGGGCTTTGAACGAGAGCTCACGGTCGATAAGAAAACCCAAATATTTGTAATTTGAGACTAGTTCAATGGGAACACCTTGTGAAGTTAGGACTGATGGGATGTTCCCTGGTAACTCACTGGAACTAGAAAACACCATGAGTTTGGTTTTGTCTGCATTTAAAACCAATTTAAGTCTTTTTAAACGAGACTGCACAACATTAAAAGCAGACTGTAAGAACTCAAAAGCCTGCACGATTGAAGATGACCAACAATAATAATGGTATCATCTGCATAAAAATGGAAAGAGGCATTCGACAAATGATCACATATGTTGTTAATATAGATGGAAAATAAAATAGGTCCTAAGACTGAGCCTTGGGGGACACCCCAGTTACTCATGAGTAACTTCATGAGTAACTTAATTTTGTGCAATTTATTAAAACGTATTAACCTTGCAAAGCAGATGGATACGCCCGCTTCCTTGTTTTTCAATGGCGAATCCATCTTGCAAAGCTCCCATCTGAACCGATTGGGCCCGGTTACAAAGTGACAGGACCAATTAGTGACAAGGGGAAGTACTTTCAGGCGCAGCAGAGTCATGACGTAAACATGTAAAGGCAAGAGCTGGTGCAGTTATGGAGGAAGAGATTAGCGTGGATGCTGCTAAAGCGCCAGTTTTATCAGAACTTGACAACATTTCTTGGTTAAAAGAAGAACAAAGGATAGAAGTGAGTTGTTTTCTTTTCAAAAACAACAAAAGTCGAGTACTTATATGTCTATAGTCGCCATGTTTCGGATTATTCATCAGTAGCTGCGCACGCGCGGCTCGATAGCGGCTACGTCACGTGCTTTGTCGCTCTGATTGGCCCATAGAGATGTGACAGACAGAACGTTCACCCAGTCACACTCCGAATTTTTTTCAAAGCCTCTGCCTTTTCTCAAACGTTTCCTATTGAAGCTTTCCCAGATGGATGTGTTTCACACATCCATCTGGCGTGTCAGGTTAAATACATATTGCATTACGACATATAATTCAGGGGTAGTAATGTAAACTGCATATTGTCATCAATAAAGTAGCATAACTTGCTAAAAGTAAAAGAAATAAAAAAAATTCACTTAATAAATAAAGCAGCAAAGTTATGTTTGTTAATCACAATTATGGGATGAAAAATTCAATATGATGAGAAAAAAACAGACTCTTTCTCTCATTATAATTATGTTATTTCTACATGATGATTTTAATCTCACATACATGGATTTCTACCTTGCAGTTCTTCCTTTTTATTCACATTGTATTCATTTTATAATGTGTTAATGGTTTTTGGCTCATATTTATGAAATTAACCTTATAAATTGGCCTCATTTCTGACTTTTAATTTTTACTTTTTAGCTACAATTTATGAATTTTTATCCTGATTTTCACACAACAACTTTGGCCCGCTAGCTACACGTTATAACCATGTAAGGTGTAATCACTGATATCAGAGATATGCCACACACCCATGATGATAATATCACCTACAGCATTACGTTAAATAATGCTGTGTAAAATCACATTTGTGGCAGAGTTGAAGAGATGATTGGACACGTGACATCATTTATCACTGACACAACTGTGTCTTTGCAGTCTGCAAGTTAAAACAGAGATTTGAACTTGTACCTTTAGCTAACTAGCAGTGCAGTCTTTAGCTTGTTTAGCTTTCTTACCATAACGTGCTTTCTTAGATTTGGCTATTTTTGAAGCTTGAGATTTCCACCATTTTAGGTAGACACAGCAGGCAGCGCATCATGTGGCTGTTGTTCCTCGTCGTTTGAAAGGCAAAGAGTCTTGGTGTTGGACCAGGGATGAACATGCTCCTCTGAAGGAGACGCAGATATTACATCTTCAGCCATTATCTCCAACTGTTGATAGCTAAGGGGGACGGGTCACTCCTCCGTTTACTCTGTGGTGCTGAGGATTTTACCTCATGCTGCTGTGAGAGCTCAGCTGAGTGTAATAAAATACTTCATGAAAATAAATTATAGACATGCCCAGTATAACAGAGTAGAGGTGTAGTTATTTAATCACAAATGTAACAGAGTAGGAGTAAAAAGCCCCCAGGGGGGCTGGAGCCTATCCCAGCTGTCATTGGGCGAAAGGCGGGGTACACCCTGGACTGGTCGCCAGTCAATCACAGGGCTGACATATGGAGACAAACAACAAGGCACACTCAAACTTACACCAGAGCATGTTTGTGGTAGTGGGATGAAGCCGGAGAACCCACGCATGCACAGGGAGAACATGCAAACTCTACACAGAAAGGCCGCGACCAGGAAGCTAACCAGGAACCTTCTTGCTGTGAGGCAACAGCACTAACCCCTGCGCCACTGTGCAGCCCATCATTGGAAATGTTGTTTTTAATGAAGAAGGGTTAGCTGCTTTTAACCGAGCCTGATTCTTCATTATGTTTTACCTGTGCAGGTGTGGTAGGTGGGGCCATGGAGGTGTCGTCTCACAGCCTCTTCCTGCTGCAGCAGCTCAACGTGCAGAGAGAGTTCGGCTTCCTGTGTGACTGCACCGTCGCCATCGGAAACGTCTACTTCAAAGCTCACCGAGCCGTGCTGGCCGCCTTCTCCAACTACTTCAAGATGATCTTCATCCACCAGTCCAGGTGAGGATGCATCCACACCTCAGCCAGCAAGGGGGTGGGGAAGAGCAGTTTCTTTATGTTATGTGACAGGATGTGGGGGATTGATTCAGACTTAAAGTAAACAATCCTGTGTTTGTTGTTTTTGTGTCAGTGAGTGTATAAAGATCCAGCCCACAGACATCCAGCCGGACGTCTTCAGCTACCTGCTCCACATCATGTATACCGGCATGTGTCCCAAACAGCCTGTGGACCAGAGCCGGCTGCAGGACGGGATCAAGTTTCTCCACGCCTACCAGCTGTGCCGCAAACCTGGCGAGGTCACCACGGAAGCCACTGCTGATGTGGTCCGTATGTCCAACCTGTACGGCATCCAGATCTCCTCCCAGCTGGCCAACAAGGACCCCTCAGGAGTCCCAAAGTCCACCTCTGTGTCCCGCAGCGCCCCTGAAGACGGGCGCTCCTCTGGCCGTGGGGGTCGGTCCCTGGCTGTGGGACTGGAGGGGGTCCCATCAGACCACCAGGCCTCTGCTCTCCGGAACGTCTGCTCTGTGGCGTCCGGAGATGACTCGGACATCTCGACTCGCATCAAGCAGGAGCGTTTGGAGGAGGAGGAGGTGGAGGATGGTGAGGGGGAGGAAGGTCATGGAGCTGGGTCTCCATCGCCGGCTCAGGGCAGCAGTCCCAGTCAGGGCTTGTTGTTCAAAGACCGACCACTGGTCCTGCTCTGCCCACGCTGTGGAGAGCGTTGTTCCTCCCCAGAGGGCCTGCGAGAGCACCTGTTTAGCCACGCCCTCGACCCCACTCGCTTGATGGAGGGGCTGTCGCAGGGTGGTGAACTGGATGCTGGCGTGGAGGAGGGGGCTCCGGGGTCCCAAGAGCAGTTAGACGCAGGATGCCTTGAGGAGGCGCTGAGACAGAGCCAGGCACTCGCAAACCAGCTGGCTGCAGAGTTGAGGAGGAGCAGGGGGGGTGGAGGTGGAGGAGGAGGGAGCAGCCCCACCCCCGCCGTGCTGCACTCTCGTAAACGGAAGATCGCGTGCGCCGTGTGCAGCCTGCGCTTCTCCCACAAAAGCCAGCTGCAGGAGCACATGTACACGCACACAGGGAAACCATCACGCTACCACCGCTACAACCGCCTCTGCAGCCAGCTCTTTCAGGCCTCCGCCCACTTCTGTGAGGCCACGGCGGAGCCTGGGGGAGGAGGAGGAGGGGGAGCTGGGGGCGGGGCTTCAGCTGGCACTGCCATGCTCTCTGAGGAGCCAAACAGGGACACTCAGGACAACGGCAGCTCCTGCTACTCTCTGGACTCTGAGATCTCCCAGGAGAGCGTGGAGGGCGTGCCTGTAGAGTGACATCATCAGAGGAGTGATGTCGTCAGAGGGATGACGTCATCAGAGGAGTCTGACTCATAGATATAATGCTGCGTTCGATTGTACTTGGAACTCGGAAAGATCTGAGTCGGAAATTCCGGCTTCCGAGGTAAATGTGTTTCAACTCTGTTTACCTCTCACGGTGTGCAACGCCATTTTGCTATCACGTTATTCCGACTGGAGGTCGGATTTATCCGAGTTCCGAGTATAATGGAACGCAGCATAAACACATAAATGCTGCCTTTGGGTTTCTGACGTGGCTACACAGCTGCCATCTTGGAGAGGGGTAGGCATGGTTGATTATCACTCAAATTGTATTTATTTTTTAAAATTTATTTAACCAGGAAAACAGTAAAAGTAGTTGTCCCATTTCAGTGCCAATCACCCAATAAATGTCTTTTTTAATAGGTTGGCCTGTCTTAGTTTGTGTATAATCATCTGAATAAAAATAACATTTTGCTATTATTTGGTCCCTTCTGTACTGTAGAAGCATGCAAGATGCAAAAATCCAAGATTGCAGAGTCCATGGAGCTGCTCCTCCCCATGTATGAATGAATGGCTTACTCTAAGTTCATAAAGATAAAACAGTTTTTATATATCTGGGTGATTAGACGATAATTTAGACAGGCCTGCCTTGTAATATTATGTTCCATTTTTTAACCAGGTTTGCTTTGTTAAATGCTTTTAGGCTAAATGTTTCACACTGCACCTTTAAGAGCAAATTAATAGACACTGGGTGATTATCACTGAAATTTGATGGCCATTTTCACTCACTGTTAAATTAGTTTAACTTGTATTTTATTTTAACTTTCTTCACTAAAAGAAAAACTTAATGTGCTGATATTACTAGTAACACATAAGCTAGCTAGAAGTTGCTAGCATGCTAACAGTAGCATATCTGCTATGTCACCAATATGTCATTCACTGAGGGTTCAAAGGTCCATCGTTCCACAAATTATTCTTGGACGGCTTAGAGTGTGCCATACATTTGTCTCAATGCACACACTTTGCGCACTTACACAGTTAAAATATTTGGTATTTGGTAGAAAAATGTCTGATTCAGGACATGCTAATTATCTAGGTCCATGATAGCATAATAGTGACTGAAGTGCCTATGAAAGTGTTAATCCCCTTGGATTTTTAAACCTTTTATTGATTTTATAAATCAAACCTGGTCAATATAATTTGGCTTTTTTGACAAAAAATACAAAAAAACCCTCTTTAATGCCAAAGTGAAAAAAGATATCTACAAAGTAATGTCAATTAAATAAGAATATGCAATATAAAATAAGTGACTGCATTAATATTCACCCCCAATAAGCCAGTATTTTGTAGAGTCACCTTTGGCTGCAGTGACAGCTCTGAGTCTGTGTGGATAGGTCTCAATCAGGCTCAAAGATCTGGACTCTGTAATTTTACTCCATTCTTCTTTGCAAAAATGCTCAAGCTCTATCAGGTTGCAGGGGATCAGGCATGAACATCCATTTTCAAGTCCAGCCACAAATTCTCTATGGAATAATGTCTGGACTTTGACTCGGCCATTCCAGAAGACTCACCTTGTTGTCTTTAAACCATTTCTGTGTAGCTTTCTCTTTATGCTTTGATTCAACATCTTACTCGATCATAAATCTTCTCCCAAGCCGTAATTTTCTTGCAGTCTGAATAAGATTGTCCTCAAGGATTTACCTTTACCTTGTCAGATTCATTTTACGCTTTACCTTTACAAGCCTTCCAGGGCCAACTACCAAGAAGCATCCCCACAGCATGATGCTGCCACCACCGTGCTTCACAGTGGGGATGGTGTGTTTGTAGTAGGGGTGTAAAGGTACGTGTATCTGTACCCTACCGATTCGGTACGGGCCCCTCGGTATGGTACAGACGTGTGCCGAACGAATACATGTGGAACGAAGCTCACATACAGACAGAAAGCCAGAGAACAACTCACTGTCACACTGTCCTGGCAATCACACAACCACAGCCAATGACAGCAACAGCCTCAGTATTCCCAGATAAAAGTGTCCTGTTGACTAGGAAATTTGAGTGTTTAAAGAATGGGTATAAATATGTCAATATATCAATTAAAAAAACCTAGTAATTCAAAAATATATTTATTTATTAATATTTTTAATCATTGAAGAACTTTTGGAAGGAGGTTGCAGCATTATTACTAATTTAAATGTAATTTATTCAGCCTATTTATCCAAATATAATGTCATGTAAAAAGGAAAAAAAGATATATTTATTCACTTCAATTACCGTACTGAAAACGTACTGAACTGTGACTTCAAAAAGGAGGTATGTACCGAACTGAAATTTTTCTGTACCGTTACACCCCTAGTTTGTAGTGGTGTGCAGTGTTTGGTGTCTTGTATGATGGCCAAAAAGCTCCATTTTTGTCTCATCAGTCCAAAGAACTTTATTCCTCTTGACCATGGACTCTCCCACATGCCTTCTGGTGAACTCTAGTCCAGATTTAATCTAAGTTTTCTTCGACAGTGGCTTTCTTTTGCCACTCTCCCATAAAGCTTTGGTGAAGAACCCAGCCAACAGTTGTCTGCAGAGTCTCTCCCATCTCAGCTGCTGAAGCTTGGAACTCCTTCAGAGTAGTCGTAGGTGTCTTGGTGGCCTCTCTCACTAGTCTCCTTCTTGCACGCTCACTCAGTTTATGAGGACGGTCTGATCTAGGCAGATTCACACATGTGCCAGTTTCCTTCCTTTGCTTGATGATGTACTAGTATTTAACTGAACTCTGGGGGATTTTCTATGCCTTTCCATCCCCAGACTTACACTTTTCAACAACCTTTTCTCTGAGTTGTTTGGAGTGTTCTTTTGTCCTCATGGTGTAATGGCATTCAGGAATACTATACAGTGGGCAAATACTTTTATAGGCACTGTAAGTGAGCTGAGATCGCTTGAAAGAGGAGGTCTCAACTTGCTTTATGCATTTTGAGCTGTGGCTGGACCCCTCTCCAAGATGGCGGCTGCATAGACATATCGTTCTGTGAACACTTATAGCCTAGGCAGCATTTGTGTGTATATATCCATGTGTGTGAGCGGTGTGTGAAGGCTTGTGTCGTTGTTGTGTGTCTCTGCTGCTGTCTGATGGTTCTGTACCTGTGCAGGTGTGAGTCTGTGTGCGTGGTTCAGTCATAAAGGTCTATTTTGTTCTGGCTCATGAAGATTAACTTGATTAATGATTATTAATCATCAGGAGATCAATCAGAAACTAATTTGACAATAAATTGTTTTATGTTTTTTAGATTTTAATGATTTTTTTGTTTGATTTTTTGTCCGCATTGATGGACTGAATGATTATGAGAATGTAAACAAGACTTTCGAGTGTTCCTCTTAAGTTCTGGTTGATGTTTTATTGACAACATGATCAATCGTTAAATTGGTATGATCAGGTGATTAATCAATAATAGACTAATTAAGTCATGTCTCTTTCTGATCACAGCTGATCATTTTAGTTCCCATGTATTTATGAGGAAACGTCTGCAGAGGCCAAACTGTCAAATCTTAATCTTCCACGCTCACCAGCGGACAGTGAACGCCTCGGGCTGTGAGGTGGAACAAGTGTGACAATGGCAGACTGTTCCTTTAATGTGACGGACCGTATGGACAGAAACAGGAAGTGATGAAAGCAGCAGCAGTGCCTTCGTGATGCGTTCGATTGTTGGTTTGTGTCATCAGTAAAACTGAGCTTCAGGACAATCTGAGAGAAGAAGAGAATCCGCCCACCAGCTGTTTTTACACCAAAACGTTCTTTTTGTAGAACTAAGAAGAACCTGAACATTTGATGCTTCATGTTTTGATTTCTCTGAGCTCAGTTAAAAAAAAGAAAACCTTAAAGGACCAAACCGCTGTTTTGAAGTGCTCTACCTTTAGTTGGATTTCTTTGTGAGGAGTTTCTGACAAAAAAAAAAAAATCAGCTTTAACATTTTCAAAAAAGAACCAAACACGGGAATAACAAACTGTAATTAAAGGGATAATTCATGTTTTTTTTTGAGTTGTGGTTCTTTGAGCCATTCCTTGTCATGAACATACAACATGCAGACGATAATGTGCTCTCTGTTTGGAGAAGCTAAGCTAAAGCCCCACAGTAAACCAATAAAGGATCATGAAAATAACCACTGGTAACCAGCTCACTGAAAAACAGCGGTCTGCTCCTTTAAATAAGAGCTCTGTGTCGTCAGCAGTCATTTTGATTTTGATTGTTGGGTGATTGATTGACAGCTGTCATTCTGTGTTTCACTGTAAAAAAAAAAAAAAAAAGGAAAAAATCCAAACAGGAAGTTAAGTGTCTCATGTTTTGTACATAAATGTTTGTTTTTCATTGATGGAACAATAAAGTTTTGTAAATAAATGTTTGTTTTTCCACCAAATAGATCACAGCTGAGTCTGAGCTGATACCATGGTTATTTAAATTCAACCTTTTTTTCCTCTAAAAAAACACAAATTACTCTCCTGGGAAGGTTCAACGCTGTTCGAAGTGTTCTCCTTTTGTGGATAATGGCTCTCACACCACGGTTTGCTTGAGTCCCAAAGCCACAAATCATACAGAACACCTTCAGAGGCAAAACCATGATCTACTGTAAAGGAAAGCTGTGATAATTCTTTTTTTAACCAGAATCATAACTACTCTGATTAGAGCAAAACAATTTTACTTATTTATGCTATAGTAAAATATATAAAACAGAATTACCTTTTTAATGTTGATGGTAAAAATACAGATGGGCACATTGAACTAAACCATTTGGAAAGTAATGCCAGGATGGCAGAAACATTAATGGAAACATTAATAATTGCAAAATGATGCAAAAGATGGATGCCTAGTGGCAAAAAAGCAGACTGATGTTTATTACCTTTGACGGAACTGATTAAAAATAATTTATTTGAATGTGGACACTTTCAGGAGAAGCTGAGGTTTTATTTTGCCTGATGAATGGTGCTTTTTTAGGCAGATATGTACAGAGAAATTACACCTGTGAATTCGCTGCAGTTACAGATGTCCAGCAGGTGGCAGCAGAGATCCAAGTGCAGCGGTCTTTATGAATATAACCTGTCACAGCAGGCTGGTATCGTCTCAGAAATATTTAATCAAAATGAATATTTAAACTTTAGGGATTATTTTTGTCCTCTAATTTTATGTATGTAAATGAGTCAAATTTCACAATAAAGACAATTTTTTTTAAAAGAAAAACAATAATACACAGGATACATCAAAGAATTCAAAATTTATTGATCCTTAAAAAAGATTCTGTTTAAATACATTGATTTTTTTTATAATTATCATTATCAAACATGATTCCACATGTGCAGATCTATGATTTTTTTTTCAATAATCAATGATACATTGATCAGGCCACTTCTTGTGCACTGCATTTCTGCTCTCAGACAATCCAACGTCAGAGCTCTCTGACCATTCATAAACATGATTTAAACCTGTGTAGCTGCATTCAGTCTCTTTAAGGGTCACGCTAGCTTGTTGCTAGCTTAGCCAGCAAAACTGTGACCAGAAATATGTAAACAATAAAGTCGTTTAATGAAGAGAATGTGGGAAAAAAGGAACAGCAAACTAAGCATTAGTTCATTGTCCATCTTTAAAACTCATCTTAAACCCATTTTTAGTCCTTGGCTTTCAACCCCACATGAGACTCTGCTCTTGTTTCAGTGTTTTATGTTTTTTTTTTAGTTATTGTTTTGTTGTTCTTAAATTGTTTTTCAAAACAGTGAAACAATTATTTTTGTGTTTATCCCTATTAATTGTTTTAATTGTTTTATCCCTGCGTCGTGTTGTCTATTTACAACACTTTGTTTCGGCTGTGGTTGTTTTTAAAGTGCTTGAGTTGAGTTGAGTGGAGTTATACACAACATTTATGTTTATCTGTTTTGGATTTACTGACTTTATACCTCTAAACTAATCTGTTTATTCTGATATCTCAAAAGAAACTTAATGTTTTGAAATAAAATTTTAAAGAGCTGTTAGAGTGAAAAAAAAAGAAAATATTTTAGGGAGAAATTAAAAAAAAACAACAACAACAATGTAACAGCTTTTAAAGTTTTCATAAAAATCTTCTTTGCTTTAATTCAAAGCTGTTTTCACAACTGATCCATGGAGAATGAACTCCAAATAAAACAGCGGAGTTTGAACTTCTAAAAAATCATGGTGAAAAAGTCGGATCTGAAGGAGGAGAACAGGAGTCATGATTGGACTTCAATCCGGAGGGTTTGTTTGGAGGTTGAAGCTGTCAGACTGAGAGGAAACTGATCTACAGAGAGTAAAGAGGAGCAGCAGTCTGAGAGTTTCACCTCCTCGGCTGATTCTTCAGGAGGAAACGCTGAGCGCTCTGCACCGTGTTCTGAAACAAAAACAGCATTTAAGGTGAAACCAACTAAAATTATCTCACTGGATCAATAAAGTTTGGAAGAAAAAGAAATAACAAATGAGCTTGAGTTTGTTTAGTTTTTAGTCGTCTGACAATGAAGGTTGCAGAAACTCGTTGTTTTTGGACCTGAATCACATCAGCATTAATCCATCAACCCTGTCAGACCTTTACAAAGATAACAGTTAATCAATAAATATGATTATGCAGTCACCTCCATGAGCATGGCCACCGTCATTGGCCCCACTCCTCCTGGAACTGGTGTGACAAATCCTGCTCTCTGATAGGCTGAGGCATAGTGGACGTCTCCGACAACCCGTTTCCCACTCGCCTTCGTCTCATCTGACAGAAAGGACGACACCGAGGTCACATGGACACATTAAGGTTTAAAAAAAAAACTTTTTAAATCACTTTGGCCAAACATAGAAATCTTTTTAATTCTCTGATGGACTCTAAAAATCTTGTTAAAATTACTTTAACGATGAAGGAGTCTAGTAACCTCATTAAGGTCGCTTCACTTCAAAGATTATTTAGACTGAACATCTCGTTAAGATCACTTTAATGATGATGAAGTCTATAACCACATCTAGATCAGTCAAATGATGATGGAGTCTGAAAAGCCCGCTATGATCAACTAAATGATAATGGAGACGGAGAATCTTGTAAAGTTTATTATAAAGATAATAAAGATGAACCACATCACATCTGATGGGATTATGAAACAAACTGTTTTGATCTCCTTTTATGTTTTAAATACTAAAGTGTAAGTATCAAAATCAAACTATTTATAGGAGACTTATTTGGGGGGAAGGGTGTGATCCTGATCACTGGAAAGTCTGGGCTTGACATTTCTGATAAAACTGCAGTGTTGTTACCACCTACCATTATCAATTTGACCAGTATTTTCACTCTTACAGCACACAGTCATTTGCTCACAAAATAGTGAATTAAATATCAATGCTATCACTTAATAATGAATTATTAATAATGGAAATATGTATTATTATTAATAATAATACTAATAGCAATAAGAATAAAAATACTAGAAATAATTCTAATCACAGTTATAATACTGATATTTAAAATAAAAAATGCAAATAATAATAATAATAATGAAAATAATAATAATAATAATAGTAATTAAAAAAAGATGATAATTGTATTAATTGTCATAATAACAATTATTATAAAATAAGGATGATGAAAATGAAAAATTATAGCAACAATGATAATGACAATTAAAGTAATTATAAAATAATAATTGTAAAATAATAATGAAAATAGTAAGAATAATAATCATCATTATGTTATCAATATTATTATGTAAATTAGACCATATTAATGATAATGACTGATATATTTAGGATAACAATGAAAATATTAATAATATGAATATTAAGTGATAATTAGAATATAATAATAATGATCATGATCATCGTCATAATTATAAAAACAATAACTAAAATAATAACTATTATTTTCCCTATGACTTAAATGAGGCGTGTATTTTGTGGCGTGTACCTGTGATGTAATTGATTCCACAGTCGATGACCACAGCTCCCTTCTTCACCCACTCTCCTCTCACCATCTCTGGTCGACCAGCTCCCACCACCAGGATGTCAGCCCGCCCCACCTGTCCACAGGAAACGCATCATCACATATAAGAAGGGGTTTTATTCATAAATCTATACTCCTTGTGGTGAGTGTCGTCACCTGTTCAGGTAGGTCTGCTGTCTTTGAGTGACACGTGGTCACCGTGGCATGGCTCCACAGCAGCAGGTCGTGCATCGGTGCGCCGACGATCTTACTGCGACCAATCACAACGGCATGTTTCCCCGCCACAGACACACCTGCACAATGAAGGTGTCTATTATTGTTTGATTAGTTATTCACTCTTATTAAGAGGACTGCCTTTATATACTACAGTTCCCATGATGCTCTAGGTAACTAAAAAGAAAGAGCTCAACCATGGCTATTTCTGCCTCTGAAGTAAATTCCCCATTTAAATCCCTCATTAATACTTTAGAGAATCATTACGTAAATATTTTTTACCAAGCCAGCCAGCATCTTGATAATAATGGAAAAAAAATGAATCTTCAAAAATGAACAGTTGTAAAATCTTCTAAAAGCTGAGAGATCAGAAATAAACAGCAGAAACGTGGATGACCTGTCTGCCTGATGAGCTCCATGCAGCCGTTTGGGGTACAGGGGATGAAGCAGTTCTTCAGATCGCCTCGGGACAGCTTCCCTGCATTGATGCAGCTCAGACTACACAGAAACACAGTCATTAAACCAAAGAAGAAGACTTACCCCCCTCGGGCCCAGCCTGCCAAGACTCACCCGTCCACGTCCTTCTCTGGAGAGACGGCGTTGGTGACAAGTTCAGAGTCCATGGTGTTCACAGAGTCCAGAGGAAGCTGGACAATCAGACCGTGGACGGACTGGTCATCGTTGACCGCCATGATGCTCCGCAACACCTGGACAGACACACAGGAAGTAAATCACTCCTACACCTGGAACAACTGGGAGACCAGAGACAGAGGTGCTGCTAGAAACGAGATGGTGCCTATTAAAGGTGCACAGTGAATGATGATTCAGATGATTGTAGAATAAAGACACCTGTGAAGGTCCAGTCACTGTTAATCAGTATTCATGGCTAACATTACACCATGAAGACAAAAGAACACTACAAGCAACTCTACAGGTCACTTTGGCAGGTGTCACACCTTCAGCAGCTCTACCTGCAGGTATATCACTCACCTCGTCCTGTGTGGCCGTGTTCGGCAGTCGCACGTGTTTCGCTTCAATTCCAATCTGCAGATGACACCATGACACAGTGATGACAGCTTTTACACATTAATTACACATCAAAACAAAAAACAATAGAGGATGTATGGGTGTTTGTTAGAACTATTCATGTGGTGGGTGAATCTACGTTTGGAGCTGTGATGAGGAGAGAGTGTTCGATTGTTTATCAGTGGTTCCTCATGTGTCCCTCCACCAAATTAATACACATGCTGCTGAGATGTATTCAATCAAAGCTGTTTTAGTTTGGAGCTTAGATTAGGTCCAGAAAGAGTCTAATGCTTTCTCTCTAACATCGTCACCATGGTTTAATGATTCTGACCTCAGCCGCTGCCTTCAGTTTGGTGCTGATGTAAAGGTTTGAGTCGTCTCTGTCGCCAACCTGAAACACAAACACACAAGCTTCAGTGATTTCATCCGTCAAAAAGAGATACAAAGTTCAAATGTACAAAACAAACAGCTAAAGGGAGGCTCAGATCTGCTCTTCACTAATGAGATAAAAGGATTTGACATGATGATACAATCAATAATTTAATATGATCAGATTAACTTCTTAAGACCCTGCATACATGCAGTGTGCTTTGAAATTTTCAGGGGTTTTTTTTGGTACTTTCATGGGAATTTTAAGAATTTATTTAGAAAATTGGGGAATTTGAGTGGAGATGTGGATGGGGAATTTCTTTTGAAATTTTCATGTAATGGGGAATTGATTCATATTTTTTTTAAGTTGTCTTGAAATTCGTGATGAAATTTCCAAAGGATTTTGGGGAAATTTTTTCGTATATTTGAATGCTTTTTTCAGAAAAATTTACTGAAACCTTTTTAGAATATTTAAGGACATTTGGGGATAATTTCAAAGGGACATTATTCTCAGTGTCTTAAAACTTTGGGGTAATTTAGTTTGGTTTTTTTTTAAGTTTTTTTTTTTAATCCATACGTCTTTTCTACATCACTTGTCCCATTCGGGGTCACAGGGGATCTGAAACCCATCCCAGCAGTCATTGTGGGAGAGGCGGGATACACTCTGGACTAGTCGCCAGTCAATCCCAGGACTGACCAGTAATTACATAAAATCTAAATAAATAAATAAACAGATACAAGATAAAAATAGATAAATAAATGTTTTGTCTTTTACAGATTATCCTGTTGCCCTCATGGGCCGACATAAAATTTTGGTGAAAATACTTTTCGTTCGAAGGTGGGGTTTTAGATTTATCAGGTCACATTAGCCTCGATAAGAGAGAAACTAAAAAGGTTAATGATTAATGATGGCCTACAGCCATACCACACTGTGTGCCAGCTCTAGTATGATTGAATTTATCATACCATACAATCATATTATGATGACATATGACAGGGATGTGATTCCACAATTCAATCTGATATGATGGGATACAATATAGTACAATATGATACCATATCATGTGATACAGTCAGGCCTGTTAGATATTTCTGTATTATTCTGGTTAACCTCAGAATTTATGTAGTTTATCAGCATTAATCTCACATTCTTGTTGCATGTTTAAATCCCACTGTTTGAGTCTAAAACTGGTTTTGTTTAATTTTTTTGACTGATACAGGCCTGCTTTAATTTTGAGATCAAACTAAGAACTATGTACAGATTAATAATAGCGAAATAAACTATACTATGGAAAAAGGAACTTGTTAAGGATTGAAAACAAAATAAAATCAGGTCAGGTCAGGCATGGGAGCCCTGGTCCTGTCCTACTCTGACCTCCTGATGGCCATCGCCATCATTGCCTCCAGGTATCCTTCCACCTGGTCCCTTCACTACACACCCGGCACCCATAGAAGCGCGACTGCTATTCCCGTATCAAGCAGCTGACCTTCCCATCCCCGCTCTCTCTCGAGGGACATCAGCATAGACACACAGTCTAACAACAAAACCCAAAAAAGGAACTGAGGAGAAGTTATCAGGAGAGAGTCCAGCCTGGCCATGCCTGCCCACACAACTGTCACCAGTTGTGATTTACTGATGATTTCAATGTATGTGTGTTGAATCAGTAGCATTGGTGCTAGCATCCTGGCTAGCAGTGTCCTCATTTTGGAGCTGTAAAGTGTGTAAAGGTTTAACTGGGTTCTGTTCAGAGTATTTATAAGTGCCACTTTTTAACCCCTTTTCATCACTGTTTCCAGCAATGGTGCTGTTTCCACATTAAACCCATTTTTTGCTCCTTTAAGCCAATTTTTGCTACTCTTTAACCACTTTCACATCTTGAGCTGCCCATTTTTGCCACTTTTTTTAACCGTTTTTCGCCATTATTTTGCCCATTTTTGCACCTTCTGTCCCATAATTGCAGCTTTATCCCATTTTTAACCAGGTATTGCTCTTCAAACACCTCCCAGATGTCAGCATGGGCCTCAAAACTCTACTTAACTCCCAAAAGTCCTCAGTGAGGAACCAAAGTGCCAGGATGCGGTCTATGATAGACCTCTTAGGTGTAAAGCCAGCAGTGCCAGGATCTTACACAGCACTGTTACACAGAAGTATGTTCAATCTCTCAAGGTTTAGATGACTTCTGACTTGTCTGCTGAGCTGTCTCCGAGTCTTCTAAAGTGAAATGAGACTTTCAGGAGCAGAAGTGGACTTATTTTAGATCACTTAGACTGCAGAGAGATGCTGGCCTGACTAAACCTAAAGGCTGAAATGGACAATCACAGGTTTCACCACATGGAGACGGTTGATTTTACTACTCAGACATTTTGTGGAATAAATCCAGGGAGGAATGACTACGACCACAGAAAAGTTTCTCCCTCAGACAGTCCAACGTCTCTCTGCAGACTGCAGCAGATTTAAAACCAGAGTCCAGAGTGGTATTTAACTCGCTCTGAGCTAGGGTTCTTCGTTTTTGTTCTCAGACACACAGCTGGCTGAGTTTGTGTCTCTGCGGGCTGAATGTGTGTTATCAGTGTGTGTGAAGACGAGCGGCTGCAGCAAACACAGCAGGTTCATGCCGGTCTCTGCCGCCCACTGGCTGAATCCCACATGGTCGTATCTCTGACCTCAGACCGCTCTTAGGCCACGTTTGCATAGAAACAGTCCACTGAAAACAGAAGATTGAAAAAGTCCAGTATTCAGACGACAGTAGTTTGACCACCGTGCACACGACTGACACCAAAATGACCTCAAACACTAGAATAGGCTCTTTATGTTTGGCATCATACAGCAGCAGAGTCTGCTGGGAGCTGAGTAGAGGGAACGGAGGAAAGTTAGTACTTTACAGCTCTAAATGGACCTGTACACAACAGTTAACATCAGAACATTTCTACATACATTTAATACGATCACTACACTCACAAAACAGAGACAGGAGACTCAAGCAGTAGTTCCAAACTTGGGCTCCCAGCACCCCTGATCTCATTGGGGTGCTGCTCTGACCATCAGTACCCTCATTGAGTGGTGCAGGAATGAGTCCTAAAACACGGAAGTAAGTTAACATTTTAGCACTTCCGGTTCCCTCGTCTGAAAGTCTATGGGAATTTTGAATGCGTTTGCGGTTAAATGCCTGAAATAAAATCTGTGGTGAACACAAGTTCAGGAGAGTTTAACGATTTATCCTACAACATAAAGTACGTCTGAAACGTGCCCCACCTTTGAATTGTGTATCTTTTCAGGTCTTAATAAAGGCGGTTGCTAAAAGACAGCTAACAAGGACTACATACGTCAACATCTGAACAAAAGAAACTCAAAAATTTGGAGTTTTTAATGTCAAAAATTTCTGAGTGAGCAGTCAAAAATTTATAAGAAATAACCTAAAAACATTGGTTTGATTTTCTTAAAATGTATTTTAATCTCACAAACTCTAAATTTTGTTTCACGTACATTTACAACCTTTAAAGTTGTATATTTTTTTGTAAAATTACGACTTTTTAAACTCAAGAATTTAGAGTTTATTGTTGTAAACAACAGATGTTTTTAGGTTTTACAGTGGCTCTAATGCATATGCAAGAACAAGCGTATGAAGGCCTATTATGTTGGGATGTTTTCAATAAAAACTATCAAAATTTCTGTTGAATTTTTCCAAAACATTCCTGAGGGTCTAGAGGAGTCATACTGAGCTAAGAGGCTGAGCCCCTTTGAACTGAAACAGTGATATGCTATCAACCAATGAGCCGTTCATGAACGAGCCTGTTCTACTTAACAGCTCTTTAATGTGAGCTACAGTAGCTAGCTCCTGTTTGAGTGCCAGTTTCCTTTCCTCCATCCTTTGCTGTTATTTAATCTACGTTCAAAAAGCCAAACTGAAGAAGAACTGAAGAGCCATTTGAGACCAAAAACAACCAGCTCTACTGAGTCAAGCCGAATGATCTGGATCTCTGAAAAGAGAAAGATTTCCCATCACAACGAGTGAGGCTGGACGGACATCAGCTGAGGAAACACGGGAAAGATCAGAGTTTATTGTGCTACACCATGACAAAGCTGGACTAAACCAAGTGTTTTTATTACTTTAATTGAAAAAAATGTAGCTAAATGATACTGAATGATATTAGCAATTAAAAAACAAGGTTAATATTTGTCTTTTGTCAAGTAAAAGGTTTGTGTCATTTTTCCTCTTTTTCATTTATTTAGAGGTTCATTTGTTTTCTCAAACATTCTAATAAACATTGTGACGTATTGAAAGTAATCATTTTTATCACCTCCTTCTCTCACATCTCTGATTCATGAGAGAAATTAACTTCAGATTGTTCTGTTAGGATTTTCACTCTGGGCTGAAAATGTCACACTTGCTTTTCTTAAGACTACTTTTTGGGCTTTTTGCCCTTAATTGAAGGAACAGCTGAAGATAGACAGGAAACATGTGGAGAGCACCGGGGGGAGATGTGCAACAAACATGCTCCAAGACCAGGAATCGACCCGTGACCAGTGCGCCAAGGACCACAACCCCAGCCCATGGGTGCTCGCTTCACCAACCAAGCCAAACCAACCAGTGCCTACATGTAGCATTCATGGTGCGCCATCATGCAGTGTTTAATAACTGCCAAGAAAATGAACTTTTTGAGGATTTTAGAAAAATATTTCAGTGTGTGTGTGTGTGAGATGCATCTAGAATATATGTACGCTTATTACAGGAAAAATTAACCCTTTTCATGAAAATCTTTTTTTTTTTTTTTTATGTACCTATATTTCCAGGTTGGTGCACCAGCCTAGTCTTAATGAGAGTTGAATGCTTTAGAAGCATCACATGTCTAGCGCTACTGCAAGACAGAAAAGGTGCATTATTTAGGACTGGCTACAGCTGAAACACAGTATAGGGAGCCATGTTTAGAAGGGAAGCTTTCTGCATCACTTATGAGCTGACTGCATCAATCCTGAATTGTCTATGTCTGCATCATGATCCAAAAGTTGCCAAAAAAGCTGGTCAGCATAAGTAAGACACTGTTATGTCTTCTAATAATAATTATAATTATTCTAATAATAAATAAATAAATAATAAAATCATAAATGATGATCAATAATTGGCAAAATTGGTGAGAAAAGTGATGAAAACAGGTTAAAATGTCAGAAAAATTGGTGTAAAGTGGCAAAAATGTGTCCAAATTGTACAAAAATTGATGAAAAGTTATTCTTTAAATTGATGAGACTGATCTTTAGACATCGGTGTGTCTGGGTCTGACCTGCAGGACGACGAGGCTCGGCCTGAAACCGGAGAACTGGCTCTTCATCGTCTCCACCTCCGCCTTCAGCCGCTCCCTCACCAGCCTGCACACAGACAAACAGGGTCAGGGCTCACAGGTCACATATGGGAGAGATAATCCAGGGTCACGGCTCACTTTGAGGTCTTGATGCCGGAGATGACGGTGGCTATGGAGCGTCTGCCGCTGTGAGAGCTGGAGGCCCCGAGACGGAGCGAGAGGGTGGCCAAGGAGAGCATGACTGAGAGAGAGAGAGAGAGAGAGAGAGAGTTTGGCTGAATATGAACATCTCAAAATACAAAGAGCACACATCATTACACAACCAATGCAGTCCAATGTTCCATTACAAGACCCATTACGTACTAGCCAAACTATCTCTACAGACCTGCCTTCCAAAGTGACTGTGCATTTATATTTTTCATTTTATGCCTCGATTTGCAACCTGCAAAGCCACAGATTGTCCACATTTCCTTCCTGTCATCAGTTGAATCCAAAAAACCCTTTTAAATATCAAAGTGAAAACAGATTTCAAAAAGTAATGTCAATTGAATAAAAGTATGTTATATAAAATAAGCGACAGCATAAATTTTCTCCCCTCTAGTCAGTATTTAGTAGAGTCACCTTTGGCTGCTATCACAGCTCTGAGTCTGTGTGGATAGGTCTCAGTCAGGCTCAAACATCTGGACTCTGTAATTTTGCTCCACTCTTCTTTGCTAAACTGCTCAAGCTCTGTCAGGTTGCACAGGGATTTCAGGCATGAACATCCATTTTCAAGTCCAACCACAAATTCACTCTTGGATTGAGGTCTGGGCTTTGACTCGGCCACTCCAGAACTTTCCCCTTGTTGTCTTGAAACTATTTCTGTGCAGCTCTGCTGGATGCTTTGGTCATTGTCTTACTGGAAAATAAATCTTCTCCCAAGTCGTAATTCTCTTGCTGGCTGAATTGTCCGGGATTTGCCTGTATTTTGTCATTCATTTTAACTTCTACCTTTACAAGCCTTCCAGGGCCGACTGCTGAGAAGCATCCCCACAGCATGATGCTGCCACCACCGTGCTCCACAGTGGGGATGGGGATGGTGTGTTTTTAGTGATGTGCAGTGTTTGGCATCTTGTATGATGGCCAAAAAGCTCCATTTTGGTCTCATCAGACCAAAGAACTTTCTTCCTCTTGACCATGGAGTCTCCCACATGCCTTTCGGTGAACTCTAGTCCAGATTGAATCTGAGTTTTCTTCAACAGTGTCTTTCTCTTTAAGGTAAGTCATACTTTATTCACAGGTTACACTCTATTGTTATACATAGGCTAAATTCCATGCAAATACACATGCACAAACAGGACATGCACTAATGGAGAGATGTCAGAGTGATGGCCTTGCTGCCCTCATTAGAGCGCTGCCTTTACTCAAGGGCACTTCAGCAGTGCTCAGGGAGTGTCCTGGCACCTACAGCTGCCAGGCCAAAATCCAGATATGGTCTGACCGGGACTCTAACTGGCGACTCTCTGATTCCCAGCCCAAGTTCTTCCAGACTGAGCTACTGTTGCCACCAATTGGCCGCTCTCCCATAAAGCTCTGACTGGTGAAGAAACCGGCCAACAGTTGTTGTCTGCTGAGTCTCTCCCATCTCAGCTGCTGAAGCTGGAACTCCTTCAGAGTAGTCATAGGTGTCTTGGTGGACTCTCTCACTAGTCTCCTTCTTTAGGACGGCCTGATCTAGGCAGATTTACACATGTGAAATATTCTTTCATTTCTTCATGATGGATTTAAGTGAACTCTGGGGGGTGTTCAGATCCTTGGAAATATTTTTGTACCCATCCCTTGGCTTAGACTTTTAAATGAGCTTTTCTCTAAGTTGTTTGGAGTGTTCTTTTGTTTTCATGGTGTAATGGCAGCCATGAATACTGATCAACCAGTGACTAGACCTTCCAGGCACAGGTGTCTTTACACTACAATCACTGATACACATTCACTGCACTCAGCTGATCCTCATTTCACTAATTGAGAGACTCCTAGCACCAACTATCTTGACCTCTGTTGGATTAGGTCAGTCACTTTAAAGGGGTGAATATTTATGCAGTCACTGATTTAACCTGACATATTTTCACATGAACAAAGAGGGCTGACCATGATTGATTTATAAAACCAATAAAAGGGTAAAACATCCAACCACTTTTTATAGGCACTATTTATCACACACCTTAGACATGTGGAACAGCCTATCAGCTGTCAGGTTATCACTTTAACCCCGACATACTGACCTGCCTCTGTTATCAAAAGTTGATTAGAAAACATCCACCTCCATCATTAGAGAAATAAGACTGATAGAAGTCACGTGACTATTTTATACTTCATAGAAGTGCTTGCTTTTCTTCTTCTTACTTTGAGAGAGAATATTGAAGAACTCTGCCATGGTGAATGAACAGCATGTTATAAACTGTTCTCTGTTTAAATAAAGTTGTGTCACTATAAATAAATCACATGGAGCAGTGATACAGGTCGCTCATTAAATACGTTAATCATTAAAACAGTGTAGCGTGAGAGCAGCTCTCTGTTAACAAGTCTGAAACTTTGCAATCTCACTGCAGCTGCAAACGAACAAACACTTGCATGTCATGTTAACAAACATGCAGATTTTTCCCATAATCCATCCGTGCAACTGGAAGAAAACACTTTAACTAGTCAAGGATCTAATGTGGCTGCAGACAGAGAGACAACTTACCTGGGAGACGCTCTGAGGACGACTGCTGGACTCGTGTGCGTGTAATGTTTGTCCAGTCATTCCTGCGGTCGTCTCTGTGGATATTTCTGTGAGTGTACGGAGGCTCAGGAGGATAAAAAGGGGGAAGAAAAAAAACTTTTAACTTTCAAATGAAATAAAGACCAGCTGAGAAACTTTAATATACAATATACATATTTATTAGAATAAATAGAATAACAAAATTAGAATATCATGAGCCACATATTCTAGAGTCATATCATTAAAAGTGAAATATTTCAAGACTTTTCTGTTTTAATTTGATGATTATGGATTACAGCTCACCAAAAAAATACATAAATGAATTCATTTTAAAAATCCAACATCTCAAAATATTAGAATATTGTAGAAAAATCAAATTTGCAAAGATTTCCTTAGACTCCATGCTCTTACTTTGATTCACAACCACAATCATGGGGAAGACTGCTGACATGACAAATGTTCAGAGGACGATCACTGACACCCTCCATGAGGAGGGTAAGCCACAGAAGGTCACTGCTGAAAGGACAGCCTGTTCTGTATCAAAGCAGATTCATGGAAAGACTGAAGGGAAAAGTGTGGTAACAAAAGGAGCACAAGCAACAGGGATGAGCTCAACGAAGCAGATTCAGGAACTTAGAGGAGCTTCAGAAGGAGTGGATCCAGAGCCACCATACAGACGGGTCCAGGAAATGGACTACAAGTGTTGTATTCCTAGTACCGAGCCTTTCCTGAACCACAGATGTCATCAGCGTCTCACCTGGGCTAGGGAGAAAAAGAACTGGACCATTGCTCGGTGGTCTAAAGTCCTGTCTTCAGAGGAAAGTTAATTTAGCATTTCATTTATAAATCAAGGTCCCAGAGTCTGGAGGAAGATCAGAGAGGCCCAGAACCCAAGGTGCTTAAATTCCTTGGTCATCTGCCAGTGGGTTTTACAAATTACAAACCAATAAAAAGTATTAAAAAGTTGCTGGCGATCACCTTTCATTGTTAAACTGTTTGATAAATGCAGCCTTTGTCATTCCCTGAGACATGCTGATTTTGTAAATAGGAGGTTTAGTCCTGACGGCAGAGATTTGTGGATGGCACAGTGATGACTTTGAAGTGTTTCTGCATTGATTTCGAGTACAGAATCATGCCTGTTTAATGCTGTACTGCCTGAGATGACCAGAGTCAAATCCTGACCTTCAGCCTTGTCCTTCCTCAGAGAGATTTCTCCAGACATTATGGGCTTTAGATGGTGGGATATTCAAAGTCTTTGCTATTTTATGTTGAGGAACATTTTTCTGAAATTGTTCCAAATTTTTAGACACTGTTTTAGCAGATTGTTGAACCTCTGCCCATCTTTACTTCTGAGACTCTGCCTCTCTAAAATGCTCCTTTTATACTCAGTCATGTTACTGACCTGTTGTCATTAACCCAACGAGAGCCCTGCACTGGACTCTTACCCCTCTCCCACCCGTACCTGCCACCCGCTCCTAAGGAGGGCAACAAAAGGTTGGGAAAAATAAGTTTCACTACTGAAAAACAGCTGTGGGAGCATTTTGCAGCAACTCTTACTACTATAATTTACGGCATGTCCGTCTGTGTCGATTTGCACGCCACACTGTTTCTCCACTTGTCCTGGATCCTTCTCAGAAAATTTCTTGGATGTACTGGTTTAAAACTGGTGCCATGAAAATGTCATAAATATGTACAGATTTTCTATAAAATCCCAAAATGTTGCACCAAGTCATCATTCTGGGTCATTCTGGATCTGGCGTATCATCTTATCCTCACCTTTCCTTGTGGGCGTGTCTAAACAAAGTCCAGATGTTTTCCAGCTCTGCTTCTCTAATGAGCTCATAGCGAATGGAATGCATTTAACTCAGATATGACCAAAGTTATTATAGTTAACTAAAACTAACTAAATAACTAAAACTAAAATTCAAAAATCATCTTAGTCAACTGAAACTAAATCAAAACTAAGCTTTATCAAAAAAACGAAAACTAAAGCTGTATAGTGCGCTAACAAAACTAACTAAAATAAAATAAAACTGAAGACAAAATATCCTTAGTTTTAGTCTTTGACACAAACATACTGACTGGCACTGACACACAAGTCATGGGAGTGTAAAATAGCCTGATATGATTGGTTAAGACTTAACAAAGGGGTAGTTTTATGTCTGGAGTTGTATTCAAACATCATCTTTAAGTAAATAAAATGATAAGTGAAGAGTAGCCTTTTTAAAAAAGGTTTTTAAAAGTGTATAATGCTCACTCAGCCCCGACATCGATCCATAAAAAAGTAAAACTAACACTTAAACTAATAAAAACTAGACTAAACTAACAAACCAGCAGTCCAAACTTATAAAAACTAAACTGAAATCAAACACTGAAAGTGAAAACAAAATAAGAATAAAAACTAATGAAAAATCCAAAACTATTATAACCTTGGATATGACATCATTCCCAGCTCTGACATCCGACCTCTGAGGTAAATGGAATGCAGAAAACATTCCGTAACGATGATTTAGCGTAACATTTTGGGATTTTATAGAAAATCTGTGCATATTTATGAAATCTTTATAGCACCAGTTTTGAACCAGTCCACCCAAGATATTTTCTGAGAAGGATCCAGAACAAGTGGAGTAAGGGTGTGGCGTGTAAATCAACACGGACAGACAGGTCACCAATCATAGTTGTAAGAGTTGCTACAAAATGCTCCCCCAGCTGATTTTCAGTAACAAAACTTATTTTTTCCAACTTTTTGTTGCCCTGTCCCAACTTTTTTGAGATGTGTCACTGGCATCAGATTCAAAATTAGCTAAAAAAAATGTTGAATTTTTCAGTTTCAACATCTGATATGTCTATTATGTTCAACAGTGAATGAAATATGAGTTTGTGGGATTGGACAGTCTGTTTTTATTTACATTTTTAAAAGTGTCCTAACTTTTTTGGAACTTAGGTAGGATAATAGATATTTTTTAAATTTGTGGTTTATTAATGTCTAAGTTTTTATTTTATAATAGCAGCTTCGAATGAACCAAATCATTTTATTTCTCTGAATTTAAAACAACTTAAATATAAAAGTGTTGTTCTAATTGTTTATCTAATTAATATAATTTGAAATTTTCCATTAAATACTGAAATAATCAAGACAAGCTTTATCAAATAGGCACACTACAATCAAAATGTTAAAAAGAACAAAAATAAAGTTAAAATATTTCCTCTCAATTATTGTGATTAATTTTTTTGTTAGAAATAGATTTTAAAACTTTGCCACACTGACACTAGCAGGCTTCCATACGTCTGTGTGTGAGTGTGTTTCTCCCGCTCTGAACTGAATGGAACCAGACTGATATAGAGGAGTGAGGCCGAAGGTCAGGCTGGAGCCAGCTAGAGGAGGAGGGAAAACGCTACACAGCTCTCAGCCAATCAGAGAGCAGCATGTCAGGGATAGAAGAAGAAACGGCGCTTTGACGAGAAGGAGGGGTGTGTGCTGCATTTCCTCTTTGCTGAAAAACGATGATTCATTTTTTTCTTCAGTTTTTATGTGTTTGTGGTTCTGCTCAGAGCTCTGAGGGGCAAATAAAACGGACACAGAAACTCACATTTGTCTTGTCAAAACTTGACAGTTGCCTGGGGGTTTAAACTCAGAAAGGCTGATCCAATTTAAAAAGTCCTGTCACTATAAACAAACCACACACACTATAAGTGCATCAGAATCCCTGTAATTCAGGAGTAACTAGAGTCTACCACAACACTGCACTGAACTGCAGAGATTCAGATGTAAACAGAGGCAGCCTGATGTGTGAGAGATGAGGCGTAGCAGCTCTAAAAAAGGAGGAGTCACACGTTTATAGTCACACTGCCAAAGCTGACCTTTTTTTCCCATGCTGCTTCCTCGTAGCTCAGTCAGACAAGGCCGGAGCAGACCTGCCAACACTCCTGCTTTTCCACAGTTTCTTCAGAGTTCTTTCTCCAACCTAGGGAGCCAAAATTTCAGCACCAAATAAAGGACACAATAAGGGAAAGCTGAGAGCTTTCGTTGTCAGTGGCTGGTTTAAGCCATGTCTTTGATGCTTCCCATTCCTTGTTGTAGCCGCTGTTCTTATTTTGTGAGTTTATCAGTGATTTTGGCTGACAGGGGTTAGCCCTACACCAGGGTCTGTATGTGACTGACCCACTAACTACACTTGCGAAGCCGTACATACACAGTATATTTACCTGAGTAAATTCTACTCAAACTGAATAAAGTTTTACTCTAAAAAATATGACATTTGGCCCCAGTCTATTTAGAGTAAAATTTACTCTGCTTGCAGAGTAATCTTTCTAGAGTTGTTTTTATTCTAAAAAGTATTTTTATTTAGCTCTAAATGATGATTATGTGCTCCATAATGAACAAAATAAAAACAACTCTACAGCAACTGTACTCACTACAGAGTTTTTCAGACCATAGTTTACCCATTATAGAACTTTTTTTCTCAATATAAAGTGATATTTAGTCCTTTCAGAGCTGTTTTTCATTCCTTTTAGAAATGTTCTCCACTCCTTATGGTACAATTTCTCCTCCATTTACAATTGGGTAATGCTACATTTTCCTCTTAATAGATAATTCTGCCCTTCCACCTGTAAAGGGCATGACAACAAAAGAGGGCTTTGTTGCCTGTACATATTAGACATGGAGTTATATTACAGAAACAGTTGTGATAAACATGAGATAAGGACCCAGGAGCAGAGCAGGAGATGAGGCAGTAAGGTTAAAGAAGTTTATTTGACAACAACAGTGCAAATGATGGTGAGCTGGCTGCTGGTTGTCAGAATCACTGGTAGAGAGATGGAGACACTGCAAAAAAAAAAAAAAGGACAAAATGGAGTTAGACAAGGCAAAAACTCACCTAAAATCACTAGATTATCAAAGGTTGAAGAGGAGCCAGGTTAGCTGATTAGAAGCTGTAGTACACAGGTGTCTGAAGGTTCATCACCAGGTGAGGAGATCTTGACTGCAAAGGATTATCTGCAGCTGGAATTTAAGTGGGTGTGGTTAAAGTTTTACTCTAGCAGAATTTATTCTGTGTTTTTACTCCAACTCTGGCAGTGGCTGGTAATAAATACACTCAAATAAGAGAACATTTTACTACTTTTGAGTGAAACATTTTTTACTCTGGGAAAATTACTGCCCAGATTTTCCTGTGTACAGAGTCGGGCTATGGGCGGGGTTTAGGTGTACAGAAAGCCGTCGCTAATGGCTGCCTCCAGTGGGGTAAATACCTGGGATGTCTCCTTAGCATAACATCCGTTTTACTAGAACTGGACCATGTTTCTGTGTTAAATAAAGAATAAAAACAACCCTTAAAGCTTTTCATGTTGTGAAAGATACTTTCACTCTTCTGCCGACCTGCTTCAGCATGATTATGTCAGAGTTGTGGGGAAACAGCCAGAGGCTGCTGCTTACTGCTCCTAACTGGACTACATTTATTTTTAGAACAAGAGCAAAGAGCCACACCCAAACCTTGTCATGACAGAAAGGATGTTGAGTGGCCTTAATTTTAAATAAAGCTCCTCTGTTAACGATCTAAGGTAGTAGTAGTAGCCCACGCAAGAGTAGTGCATGTGCACAACATCGTTTTTTGCTCTGATCGGCCCGTCTTGAAAGTGACAAACGAATCATTTCTCCAATCACCTTCAGAAGTTTTCTGGAAAGTCCTGCCTTTCCCAAATGTTTTCTATGGGAGCTTTCCCAGATTAATATCAAAGATATTCATGCAATGGATATGAATGGATTTGACGTGTCAGGTTAGCTGTTTCCTGCCGACAGGGCTGTTATGTTTTCAACTTTTAGGATCCTTCAGTTGTCAGCCCACAGGCATAAGGGACAGCACAGTTACACACCCCGAACACTAATCACTCTGCCAGAACACACAATTCAATCCGGCATTTCAGCAGATAGCTGCAGTCAGCCATGTACTAGGTTTAGGTTTAGTCTTGTTCATGGCCTCTATCAAGGCTGTCCAGAAACAGACTTGAAACATCTTTCACTGATGTGGACGTACAGATTTGCTACAAGGAGAATACGGCTCTCTATCGTTTTTTTCTGTTTATTTTAGTTAAGAGAAATATGTGAGCCCTCTATTCTCTAGATTTTTCACAAAAGCTACAGTTTAGAGAACAACTTAATATATAAAACTGCATTTTATTTAGATTCCTTGTGTACATCCCGCTCAGAGTGCTGCCTCATCAAACTAGTGGACCTCTGCTGGTTATCTTCTATTGAAGACTTCATCAATAAAAACCGCTCTCCATGCGGTGATTTAACTGAACAGTAATCATGGATGAGTGTCACATCATGAGGAATAAAGCTGTTAGGATTGTCACTAGCTTCCTGCTTCACTATGAGTCATCCCAGAATGCTTTGCAAAAGGTCTGTGGCATCGGCACTTAAGCTGATTTTCTTCTTCAATGTAGAAAAAAAAATCATCCAAACAAAAAATAACAGTTTATTATTTCTGTAAAACGTCTTATGATGCGAGTCCTGATTCCGAACAGGAAGAGAAGAGTGGAAGTGGGCGGAGCACAGAGGTGCGTCACTAAGTGGCGCTGACAGAAATACCTTTCCTTTAGAGTAAACAAAGGGAACACACGCCCGCATACAGACCCACGCTTTCACGTACACACCCTGCTGCTGAATGATGCGGGTCGTCTTCATTCTTGTCATTCCTGAGAGTCTGTAGAGTTTCTCTCTCTGTTTAACCGGTTTATTCAGGATGTGTTTTATTTTTAATCTCCATGAATTTACCAACACTCAGACCCCTGAGGAATAAAGAAGAATACAATTAAAGAATAGAAATCAAAATGTGAAAGTTTGTAGCTTTAAAATTTAAAAAAAAAAGTGAAAGTGCTGGCTGCATGTGCCTGCTCATGTTTGACATAAATCTTCTGTAGGTCCAGGGCCCTCATCTTTGCCCTCAGAGAATTATTAACCCTCAGGCATCACTAGGGACACTTCTGTCCATTTGGACAGATTTTTCCTCTTTCTCTGCTCACCATTTTGGCTGTGTTAGTGCATATCGTCAAATTTTTTTGCAACGGAGTTTCTTTCTAGGCAAATTTTTTAATTGAAATTGAAATTTCTCTAATAGGTCAGGGGAACACTGTGAAATTAATCTACCACCCTTTAAAGCCATTAAGGACTAAAATGTCAACTTCCAAAAATCTGCTATAAAAACTTCACAGATTCATATTTTTTTTCAACTTTTTTACATAAATCTCTTAAACAACTTCAGCTGTGCTCAAAACTACCGAACATTCAATCATTTTGAGGATTTTAACCCTTTAAATGCCAGTTTGATTACTTAAAGTCAATGTTGTTTTTATGAAAAAAGTGAAAAAATGTGATATCTCCCTTAAACCAAATGTTGGATGGCTGGGGTGTTATTTCTAAATCCAGCGTGGACATGTCAATGAGTAGCCAAAATACAGACTTTGACCCATTTATAATTTTTGTGCAACTTCAGATTTTATTTTTACTACCCTTTTGAGTCATTAAGGACAAAAACGTCCACTTCCAAAAACGGCAATAAAAATAGTAAACATTAATATTTTTTTCTGCTTTTTTGGGCCAAATCTTTTGATCAACTTCAGTTCTAAACAAAACAATTGATTATTGAATAATTTTCAGGATTTTAACCCTTTAAATGCCAGTGTGATTACAGGATGGTCATAATTTTTCTAAAAAAAAAACACACACAAAACAGTAATTATTTTCCAGATAACAAATGTTGGGGGATGGGGGCTGTTTTTTTTTTTTTTTTAATCAGTCCTGGGTCTGTCAAACATTAGCCAAAATATTGACTTAGATGCATCATTAGTTTTTGTGTAGCATCAGATTTAAAATTTACTACCCTTTTGAATCACTTGTGGACAAAAACTTCCCACTGACTCCCATTCAAACCACATTTTTTGGTCTTTAAGTAATCAAACTGACATTTAAAGGGTTAAATTCCTCAAAATGATTAAATGTTTGGTAGTTCTGAGCACAGCTGAAGTTGTTTAAGAGATTTATGCAGAAAAAGCAGAAAAAATATGAATCTGTTAAATTTTTATAGCAGATTTTTTTGGAAGTGGACATTTTTGTCATCATTGGCTTTAAAGGGTGGTAAATTAAAGTGATGCCTGAGGGTTAACTTCAGATCATTTTAAAAAGAAAAACTGCCTTCCACTGCATAACTTTTTTTTTTCCAAGTTTGTATAAAATGTTTGACCAGGCAACTTATCAAACAAGGAGCACACAAGTATAATTATTCATTATTATCATTATTATCTGGATTAAAGCTGCTGTTTTTGTGTCGGTATTTCACATAAGCCTCTTTGAGAGGGCAGTTTTCCTTTCTGAGAATCTACACAGACGATCTGTTTCCTGCAGGTGTTTTTGGCCAGTCACGTCAGCCTATCAGTGATCATGAGGGCTTCAGAGATATAGGGCTAAAATATCTCAATCGCCCCCTTGTGGCTGGCTGCAGTATAGGTGATAGGGACTGATCTCACTGTTAAGGGCTCAAAGTTTCTTTAATTTTGGAAGGAAAGGAACAACATTTTTTACAAGAATACATTAATTAGACCAAAATTTTGATTTTGTTTTAGTTTGTTACAATGTCTGCCCTCCACAGAATGGCGTTGATGGTCCCAGCTCTATAAGCTTTTACTCTTAAACCTAGTAAATAAATGTTTTTCTATAAATATTCAACAGAAAAACGTCCACCACTACCCTTTAATTTCTGGAGTGAATGTTTAAAAGTTGATGTTAACTGGAACATTTTTACAGTAATTCTTTAAAACCAAAGTTTTCCTGTGCATGTTTCTAATGGCCCTAAAGTACAGGTGCTAAACTGATTTCGAGAGGAAAAGTATCATGTCATTTAGAAGTGTTTCTAAAAATTACTTTTTCGTACATTTACAGGATTTTAAAATTTGTGGTTTTCACAAGAAGGTTTTATTTTTCATTTTTCATCCCTATAGTAAGGAACTTTTTGTGCCATTTTGTGTTTTTCCCTCTAACCAGGTGATGAGTTGCCATGGCGATCTAGCTAGGTTAGAGTAAGAGGAAGCTTCATTTAAACTGATCAGACCAGTCTTACCTCCAGCTGTCCTACCCAGCTTGTTTTGATCGTACCTAGTGTGTTTCAGGCGAACAGGAAGTGACCAGCTGAGCTGCATTCTTGTGTGTGATGATGAACCGATCTGACCTCTTTTATCAGCAGCAGCGTTGTCAGGTGAGTCACAGGTGAGCCGACAAACATTGTTTCCAAAACAACCTACTACATGATACCGTCAAACACCATACTCTGCATATTCATCAGTCAAATTATTATCCATATATGATTACAATTAAAAAAAAACATTTGAATTTTAGTTTTAAAATTAAAGTTTTCCTGCCAGTTTCCATTACTGACATCAACCTCAGACAGGTTTGGTCTTTAGCAGGTCAGGTGAGCCTTTAGCAGTTAAGATTTAACATGATGATGCCCTGTTATCTTGACAAATTAGCTTTGATTCTGCTGGTTAACATTAGATTATTGGTTGTAAACTAAAGGGCGGAGATGTGTGGCAAAATACAGGTACGGCAACTCACGTAGACAAACCACACAAGCAGAGTTTATCATCTCACCAATCAGACCATGGAACAGTGGCGAGTAATGTAAGGGTCTGTGGAAATGTAGTGGAGAAAAAAGTTAAAAGTTTCCCCAGAAAACAACTCAGGTAAAGCAAAAATACTGAAAAACTGTACTTAAGCACAGGACTTAAGTAAACGTACTCTGTTACTGTCGACCACTGAGATCAATAGATGACAGAGCTGTTCAGGTGATAACAGAGGAGGACTCCCGTGTTAATATGAAACTGGATCTGTAAAAATGTTTTTGTTGAAGTAACTTTGATTTGAGAAAAATTACCACCTAATGCAAAAAATTACAACATATTTTTATTTGTGCACTGTTAATTCTATTAATTTCGTCGACAAAAACTATGACTAAAACTATTCGTCGACAGCCTTTTTTCCATGACACAAACTAGACTAAGACTAACAAAACAGATCTGTGATGACTAAAACTGACAAAAACTAAGTTTAGTTTCCATCAAGATGACTAAAACTGACTAAAATGTAATGCAGTTTTCGTCAGACATTATAAATCTGTGATATTTCTCCACTGTGGGTAAATCTGATAAAATGCAGTGCAGCTGTATCTATTCTGCCTCTCAGCTGTAGAAAGCAGGGACCCCAAGTCTGGCAGAGTGCAGAGAACACACTATCATGATTTGGTACCAGATTTAGGCAAGAAATTAAATGCTTGGACTAAAAGTAAAGACTAAAATGTGAGGACTTCTTAAAGACTAAAACTAGACTAAAATGTTTTGAGTTTTTGTCGACTAAAACTAGACTAAAGCTAGAAAGGATAGAAATGACTAAAATGTGACTAAAACTAAAATGCATTTCATTTAAAGACAAAAAGAAAACTAAAATTAAAACTAGCTGCCAGAATTAACACTGGTTTGCTGAAGCTCACATTGCTCAGGCTAACTAGCTACATTAACTTATGTAGTAGAAGTAGTAGTTCTGGATCTACAGTTTTAGTTGGTGGAGAAGGATCTGCTCTAAAGATGCTCCCTGGGTTAGCTAAGCAGCATGCTTTGACTTTCCAGGAAGTGCATTGCTACAAGCCCCCATATGGATAGATACAATAATGACACTGTGCACTGAATACAATTTAATTAGTTCAAATGAAATTAAAACATAATAGCATGAATCTGAATTTGAGGGTGCAACAAGCTTAATGCTATAAAGGAGGAGGCTGGGGTGGAGGAGGTGAGGCTTTTCCAGCAGCAGCAGCAGCAGAGAGAAAGAGCTGTGATTGGCTGTGGGAGCTAAGAGGCCATAACTGTCATCAGCTGACTGTCAGCTGATCACAAAGATTCTTTTACATGGCTAGCTTAGCCTTGTTAGCTTAAGCTAAGCAAGCAAATGCGAGCCACTGTTCATATAACTACTTCTAAGATGGATAAGTGCATAATTTATTCACAGATTAGACGTCTGATCTTCTCTGTTTCACCAAGGAAATGTTTTCAACAGAATATACAGTGATTTATTATCATCATCATTAAGTTGCCATCATTGTTTTCTGTGTTCACCTTTACCTGCCTGATCACATCACCTTTAGTTTTTTAAGTAATATAGTATAGTAAAGTGAATATACAGGGAAATACCTGCACTACTGCTGACAACCCTAATAGAAATCAGGGCTGGGCAATTAATCGCATATTAGATTAAATCTCAAAATTGATTGCAATTTTCAAATCGCATTAGTTGCAATATCTTTTTAATTTAAAATGTGTCAGAATAACAGTTTAATGCAGAAATTTTATAAACATTATGCAAACATTTAAGTGTCAAAATTTTGTTTTGCTAAAATCCTGCTTTTTGTGTTTTATGTTTGTTTTTCTTAATCAAAATGAGTGACATAAAAACGATAATGCCCTTAAACAAAGCAAATGACATCAATTTTGCAATGCGAGCCAAAATAGTTAGTTCATTCTATCTAAAACTGATAAAAACTAACGTTAGTTCATGAAAGTCATACCCCAGCTGAGATCAGCTGGTAGCCAGCCTCACCTCCTCCACCCCAGCCGCCTCCTTTATAGCTTAAAGCTTGTTGTACCCCCATATTCAGATTCATGCTAATACGAATTAATTGCTTTGGAAATAATTTCATTGTTTTCAATACACATGGTCTTATTTATGAAATTACTTATTGCTTGATTTTGTCAAAAAAAACCTTAAGATTAACCCAAGAATAATCACATATTAAATCGCAATATCTGGGAAAAAAAATCGCAATTAGATTATTTTTGTAAACCGTTCAGCCCTGATAGAAATGACTTATTTTAGTAGTTATTTCTTTTTATATCACTTTTTTCTACTCTCCATGCTCAACTACAACCAAGACAAACTCATTTGAAGTTTTACTCAACTTTAATCGGGCTTAGGGTTAGTAGTGCCAATTATTGCTACGATTTATTAAAACTGGCCAGGGAACAAGTGGATATTTACTAAATACTGGTCCGATTTTAAAATCTGGTCTGGTATGCTCTTGTTATTTTTAGGGGTTCTTCAGCATCCCTAAACGGGTTCCTCACCTCCACAGCTCAGACTCGGGATGTGAGTGAGCAAACAGGAGCAGCAGGTGAGGCGAGACTGAACACACGTGAGCACAGCCCAGGTGTGTCATCAGCTGGTCCGACAGGTAACGCTGCCCTCCGCCTCGCACACGCTCCCAGAGGAGCGGATGGACCGGTCTGAGGAGGATCAGGGTATAAAACGAGGAGGCCGTGGTGACGGCTCGGTGCACTCTGCTGCTCCTCTTTGGTCCAGTGGTTCTCGACAGTTCAACAGCGCTGTGTCCATGTTTGTGAAATGTTTAGGACCACTGGGTCAGAGCCAGGAACTCTCGCCTGCAGAACATATGGAAACTCATCAGACGGACTGTGGACTTCAGGAGGACCGATGTGGATCTGATATCAACATTTTTTATTTTTGTCGAGCTTTGAGCTGTGAGTTTAATATCTCTCTTGTTGTGTTTCTTTGTTTCCTGCCGCTGAACTTCATTTTTAGGCTCCTGTGTTTGGGCACAGAATTGATTTTTAGAATCAAATAACAAAAGAATTTTCCCTTTTCTTGGTTAAAATATTGATTTTGGACTTTTATCAGTGTTAAAGAAAAACAAACAAATGTACTCCAGCACTAAACTTGTGATCTTTATCCTTTAGACTTTTATTCTAGGATGATTTCTTCATGTTTTCTTTCACTTTACTACATTTCAAATACAATGATGGAACCAGTATGGAGTCATTATTGTCCCAAAAACTTGACTAAGGCTGAACCAATCACATTTGCTCTGCCTGTTGTTGCTATGCATTTCTCTGAGAAATCATAACAGAGTTCATTTTTGCTTTAAAAATAGAAAAATTATTCCGCTTTTTGTTGTTGTTGTTTTGTTTTTTGTTTTCCTGGATTCCCTTTCACAAGTTTTTAATAATGACTGTTAGTTTCATGATGATTTTTGGCTCTCAAACTTTCACTATGTGTGTGTGTGATAGAATTTTGGGACTAAGATCAAAGCAATTATCTCCTGGAGAAGAGCACAGCAACAACAGGCAGAGATAACGTGATTGGTCGATCCTGTATCTGTTTGTTGTTGGTTGGTTGGTTCACACACCAAAAAAATTAAAAATCCAAGGGCAGAAACACATCTTGAATTTTATTTGAAACTTGTTTGAAAACAAGGGAAGGTTTTAAGTAATGTTTAAAGAAAAATCTGAAAAGTCATGCTCTCTTAAGTTTGCGACTGTAATGACTCCATACTCCAGCACTTTGACTCCAGTATTAAGGTGACTGGCCAACTTTGCCTTGCATTGGAGCAACATTTGACCAGGATGATCTGTGCTTTGACTCAAGATGTTGGCTGGTCTAACAGGTTTTTACACCTTTACTGATAGAGAGAGAATGACATGTATGAAAGGAGCTGTAGTATAGGAGCAGTTTTTGGTGGGTTGTGAATGTGCGCCTGGAAAAAAGAAGCAAATATAAAATATATAATATATATAATATATATTGATGATACACATCACTGTATCTACTGTCCTCTGATTTCCTTTAATAATGAATGGTTGTTTCCTTCATATCTTGACTTGTTTATTCCATTATCTTGGGATTAATTCAAGATCTCTGGAAAACTACCAAAACATCCTGTAAGTAATCATGGCTTCTTTTTAAACATCGTTTTATTGTCCTGTCACTTTGTTCTGTTGTGTATTTTTTCCAATGCTGTTCCAAGCTGAAACATTTTTCATTAAACCGGTCAATGACATGACGTGTGTATTTTGTGCTGATCCAGTTTTGTCTCTAAAGCCTTATTTGTTTGAAAACATTTCATTGAACAATATAACTAATTTCCTATTTGGAATCTCAAACCCTAAAAAAGTCAGGGGGTGCAAGCAAGGGGGCCATGATGGGCATTTACTACACAATGTAAATGATAAATGGGGATGATTTAATAACTTGATCTTATTTTTAAATCACTAAAATTTTCATCACTTAATATTTTAATTTACATGCGTTTTTGATGCTTAATAATTCAAATTACTTTCATTTTCATCACCTTAATTTTTATTATGGCTTTTTGTTACTGCCACCCCTGAGGCCTAAATGAAAATGTTTGCACTGTTAATGGAAAATTATAAATAAAAAAAATCAAAATGATAAATAAGCCACTATTCATAAGATACAAATTGGCTAAAAACTGGCCGAAAAAAGGAGTGCAAAGTGGAAAAAGGGTAGCCCAAATGAGTCACAAGTGGCAAAAAAGGAATATGAAAGGCAGAAAGGGGCAAACATGGGTGGGAAAAGGGTGAAAAGCTGTTAAAAAGTGACCCAAAATTGATTTAGAGTGGCAAAAAAGACATAAAGGTAGCAAAAATGGGGTTAAAATGGGATGGCAGAAGTAAAAATGGGCTAAGGAAGATAAAAATAGGCAGGAAAATGTTGAAAAGCAGTTAAAAAGTGGGAAAAAGGGACAAAAAATGGATAACAGTGGCAATTAAATGACTATGTAGGGTACAATGGGTGGGAAAATGGTGAAAAATGGTCTTGAAGTGTCAATAATGGGTTAAAAGAGTCAAAAATGGGACAACTGTGGCAAAAATGGTGCCCTGGTCTGGGTGGATGGGGTCAGGAGTGTCTCTAGTTCTCTGGCTTTATTCATCTGGCTGCGCTCAGAGTTTCTCGACTCCAAAAACAACAAAAAAGAAAATGTACAAATTCATGTCAAATTCCGTGAAACTGTAAACATTAACAATCACTACCATCAACTTCTAACCTCAAAAGTTCCCTAACGGTAAGTCAGAGATGAAATAAAACCCAGAAGTCTTTAAAAACCTCCATCACTGCTGCTGACGTTTGAGACATTTGAGTGCAGACCGGAGTAGAAGCTCAAACTTTTTTCAAGGTGGAATTCAGAAAATTTACACACTATACATGATAAATGGGGATAATTAAATTACTGGATTTTATTTTCAATTCACAAACATTTTCATCACCTAACATTTTAATTTACATGCATTTTTGATGCTTAATAATTCAAATTACTGCATTTTCATCACCTTAATTTTCATTACGACTTTTTGTTACTTCCACCTCTGAGGCCTAAATGGAAATGTTAATAATAAATAATGAATGAAAACATTCTTAATGATAAATTAGCCACATCATCAAATCAACCTCAAATTAGTCAAGTCAACTGATAATTTATCATTTTCTTTTTATTAAATGAAAATGCATTTTTATCACTTCATGATTCAACTCACATTTGTTTTTATCACCTCCATTTTTATCATTTCATTTTTGTTAGTTTCACTCTTCACAGGCAGGAATGTTTCCATGTCAGGTGGTACGACCTGTACAAGAACACAGAATAATGTAAAAGTTACAACAGCTTAAAGCCATTTGGCAAAATCAAAAATGCATTATTATGAAACTGAGATGCAGCTGTTGGACTTCCTGTTGGGTTTTTGGTCCTAGAGACTTTTTAGTGGGTTTGATGGTAAGCAGACCCAAAACCATAAGCCAAAGGTTGAATGGTGTGTGGGGGCTGAATGTTTGAAAAAAAAAAGTAATAGTTCAACTGCCAGAAGGGGGCGCTGAGACAAAATAATGATATCAATGCATGGATGGATCAATGTGTGATCAATCCTGTCAGGTTTGCTGATGACTGGCATGAGCGCTGCAGAGTTGTGTGTAACAACGGTTCCTGGAAGACTGCAGAAAAGGGGAAAAAGATTTTTCGTCCTGTGGCGAAAATTTAAGCTTTTGATAACCTTTGATCTCTAACTTGTCAAAAATGAAACGAAAATTCAGGAGACAATTAGATGAAAAATATGCAACCTGTCTGTCAGCCAAATATGACAAAATTTGACTAAAAATGTTTGTTGTCTGTATATTTTAGAGCAGTGTATCCCAACTGTTTATCCTTGGAGCCCCCCCAGGACCCAAGAGAGAAGAAATAGTGACACACTGCCATAAAAAATCAACAGTTTCACTGATAAAACTCGTGTGCATGCTTTTCTTATCAAGAAATTTGCAGAAACTACTTAATAACTGCTTTATCATGTTTTTAGTCAATATTTATAAATCTTATTTTGCAGCCTCAGAGCAGAAAACGCTTCGCAGCCCTCATAAGATCTTTGGTGGCCCCCACGGGGGGTCCGGGACCCCAGGCTGGGAACCAATGTTTCAGAGCAGTGGTTTTCAAATTGTGAGGCAGGCCTCCCCTGGGGGGCGCCACAGAGCTTCAGGGGAGGTGCGTAACCATAAACCAGAAAAAAGGTGATTTCCTTTGCTAACCTCTGCTGTGCATTGAGCTAAATGGATAGAGTTATAGTTACTATAGGGACTATGCTATAGAGCAGTGTTACTCAACCAAAGAGCCAAATTATTAAAAATATCTCTGCAAGAGCCACAATCTAAGAGGTAAAAAGAGGCAAAAACAGCTTGAAGTAGCAATAAAAATAAGTTAAATGTGGCAAAAATAGTCAAAAAGCAGCAAAAAATGGGGGAAAATGTGGGAAAATGGTCAGAGAGTAGCAAAAATTTGTGAGAAGTGACAAAAAAAATGAGTGGAAAGTGACTTAAATGGGAAAAAAGCAGTCAAGAGTGACAAAAATGGGCAAAAAGGAGGGAATAAGTGGTATGTAATGGCAAAGGGTAGTTTAAATGGGCAAAAAATGGGATAAAAGTGGCAAAAAGATGTCACAAAAATAGGTTAAAAAAAAGGGAAAAAAGGGGATATTTAATAATGAAAGATAGCTTAAATGGGCAAAAAGGTGAAAAAGGATAAAAATGGGATAAAAGTGGAAAAACGGGGAAAAAGAACTATGGTACGTTGTATTTTATTGTATCATCTATGTGGTCTTGTTTTGGTGCTGTGTGATTCTTATGTAGATTTTTAAAGTGCTTTTTTCTTGTATATACCATCATCCTGCTGAGGACTGCAGATGGAAATTAGCCTATGGCTACAATCTGGCACATTTACATGTTTATGTCCATTAATGTCCATTGTCCCACGTGACAAATAAATAAATAAAATAAATACATAAAGAAGTTGTAAAATGGCCAAAAAAATATGTAAAAGGGGTCTTTAATGGCATTATAACTGAATAAGAGGGAAAGGCAGATGTTGAAGGACATTTGCAAACCAAAATATCCAAAATATATTAATGTTAGAAATGCTTAAAGATTAGACATAAATGTTTGAAATGTTGTTGTTTAATTTAAAAAAGATTTTGAATCCTTTTTGTGGGTGGGGGTCCACGGAACGGATCAGTTCTTCTTAGGGGAGGCTCACTCTCACACACGTTGAAAACCACTGTTTCAGAGGATTGTCCCAAGAGACTTTGTTTTCCCTCTAGTCATGACACATGTGTGCTAATTTTCATGCATGCAGCTCTTATTTATCTCCTATTTAGCGTGTTAGGACTTGCACAATTCCAGTATCAGATAAAAATTTCCATTGGGGGACAATTATGAAACCTTTAAGGCGTGTGAAGACCTAAAAAGAAAAAAAGAATAATATCCAAGAATGCCTACTGTATTAATAGGGTCCTCACTAATAAACACTGAGGTGTTGTTGGATGAGGCCCAGTATGTGATCCACTCTGCTGTTCACCACATCTCTCAGTGCTGTTTACTTCATTAAAAGGTGTGTTAGCACCATCCAGTGGTCTGAGTGTAGAACTACAGGATGAGACCTTTGAGTTCTCTGACACTCCCCGCGTTTGTTTAAGAGGTTAGACCAGTTCTGACGTCACCCTGAAACTATGGGGAAGTGACTGCTTCCCTCATCAGACCCAGACTCCAGGAGTAACAGAGGCCAAACGAGCCACTTCTTCTTCTCTCCACACATGAAGGTGTCTGTAAGCTGAGCTGAACTCAGTTCAACAGGTGAGAATCCTTCCAGAGAAATCTCCACCTTTGGTGATCAGGATTGCTGTACTCTATCTCTGTTTAAGTGGACTAGTGTTCCAGGATGCTGGTTGGCTGTTTGAAATCTGTAGTAGAAGTTCTCTCTGAGGTAAAGAACAGTGATTTTAGACTGATTGAGGTGTTCTATAGTAGTGTTTGCCCAGTAGAATAAGCAGTAGTTTGACTGTAATCAGAGTCACCATCAGCCTGGTACAGGTCCCAGAGACCTCATATCCAGACCAGGAGGAAGTGGACTATTTTTTCTTCGCTTGATGTAACTCTGGGGCAGTTCCTGAATTTCTTAACAATCACGAGTCATCAGTTGAATTTTGTAGTGTTAACATGAGAAATATATTCGAGCTTTTATTGTTCTTTTCTAGTCATCTGACCACTCAAAGTGCTTTTTACAACACAGGTCAGTCCAACACTAAGTGTTGAGGGCTGCTGTGTAAAGAAGCCATCAATACTTTCATTAATTCTAGTGCGGTGAAAAAGTCTTTGCCCATTTCCTGATTTCTCATATTTTACATATTTGTCACACTCAAATGTTTCAGATCATCAAACTAATTTTGTTAGACCACGATAACCTAAGTAAATGGAAAATGCATCTTTTAAATGAGGATTTCATTTATCAAGGGAAAAAAGCCACCCAAACCGATCTACCAGGCCCTGTGTACAAAGTCATGCCTCTTGAACTTAATAATTAGTTGTGTCATCGTTGGCAGCAACAATTGCAAATAAGTGTTTGCAACAACTGGTATTGAGCCTTTGACATTGCTGTGGAGGAATTTTGGCCCACTCCTCTTTGCAGAATTTTACTACTTTAATTGGTGGTGTGTCTGTCCGTGAGTCTGTGTGGATTTGCACGCCACACCGTTGCTCAAATTGCCCTTGATTCTCCTCAGAAGACTTCTTGGGTGTGATGTTCAGAACTGGTGCCATAAAAAATCATCAATATGTACAGATTTTCTTTAAAATCCTAAAATGGTGCAAGGAATCTTAAGATCATCGTGATGTACAGGTGGCTAACCATGAATGAAGGCTCTGGGAATGTGTTTGCAGGGAATAATACACTGCTGGATAGCTCAGTGGTTTGCATCGCTGACTTTGATACAGGAGGTCAGGGCAGTATGAGTATCCAGCGGGGGCAAAGTCCTTAATGCCACTAGGTGGTTTTGGATTAAAACGTCTAAATGACATTGTCTGTAAACCACAACGTTGTTCTTCTAAACGTTGCAAACACCACAACAAGTAAGAATGAGCCAAGGCTACCAGGAACTGAGTGGACCTTGCCGGGCCGGCTCTAAATTAGGGTCCTGTTGTGATTTATCTGCTTGTAGTTTGATTTTTGTTGTTTACTAATGTTGGGGCAGTAGTATAGGGAAATAAATATATTCAGTTAGACGTTATCCCCATCTGCTCATGAGCAGTAACCGCAAATAATGTCATATAACTTTAATGGGTTAGCAGATGCTGGGAGGTTAAATAGGTCTGGTAATAGTTTGTTATGAGATCTGTAGATTTGGAGTGGCAGTGGTTGATTTCCACTGGTTTAGCCAGCTAGCACGCCAACTCTGCCACAGTGTTGGTAGTTTGCTGGGGAAACACATTAGCATTAGGGCTCAGCGATGAGACAGAGACTATGCCTGATATTCAATAATAATTAAAACAATGATAATCATTATAATAATATTATAATTCTGTCAAAGTGTTGAAGGTATGCTGGATTAACATAATGGTGATAGGGCTGAACTATACCTAATATTAATTGATAAAGGACTGTTTATGCCAAATATATAAATGGATCTTGTTTTATTAATGACAGAACACGTGGTTGACAAAATACAACAAACATTTAATATAGCCCTTATTTACACCTTTTTTATACTAGGACAAAGGGAGACATTCTAGTTGTAGTTCAGACATATTGGAGGGTTTTCCTGCATGAAAGGCCTGTTTAAGGTCACACGACAGCATGTCAATCAGATTTAAGTCCAGACTTTGACTAGACCACTCCAAAACCTTCATTTAGTTTTTTAAGCCATTCAAAGTGGGGTTGCTGGTGTATTTAGGATCATTGTCCAACAATGACGTCTTGCATTTCAAAAAGTCAACAACATTCAAATAAGGCTGTGGGATCCTTTATTAAATTCAGTTTCTAGCTTTAAAACTACTCCAGCCTTTTCTCTATCTTAGCCGTCTGAATCTGATAACTTATCATGCTTGTGTGTTCTTTGCACCCTGGGATGACTGGGTCTTCACCCTTAATCTTAACATTTTACAACATTGTGAAAATGTAGATTTTTTTCACATCATATTTTGGAACCTTATGTTATTATTATCTGGACAGAAAATAATATCAGAATACAATTACAATAACCATCTTTAAAATTAAACAACCAGCTTTGGTAGGATGTTTTTTTTACTCAAAGTTATCAACTGAATGAGTACATTTTCTCAGCTTACTTACCATACCTTCTTCTGTTTTCACCTTGAGATATTTTCTTTTTGACTGAATAGAGTTTAGATCTACCAGCCTTGTCATACAAATCCAGGTTTCTTTTGAACCTTTATTTATAACTTGAGGGGCTCCAGGCCATTAAGGGTCCCAGATTATTCATAGTACTTATACATTTTAACTAAAAGATTTTTCAGTCTGTGGTGAAGCTAAAGCATTCAAACTCCAAGGTTTTTATAGTATTGCACCTACATGTCAAAGGTTTTGGTCTTTTCCTGCAAAAACAAGAAGAGATTTACAGCTGCATAATGTGTTGTAAGAACATTTTGAGTCTATTATGAAAGAACTGCTGCACTGATAGATCTCAAGTGTATTTTTCCAATGCCCTCACATCAAACACATTCACACTCTAGGATAGACAAGGGCCAAATGTGCAGCTTCTTCTTCTCTCCTCATATGAAGATGTAAAGTGTCTGTAAGCTGAGCTGAAATCAGTTCAACAGGTGGGAAACCTTCCAGAGAAATCTCCACCTTTGTGATCAGGATCACTGTGCTCACACCATTCTCTATCACTGGTTTAACTGGACCAGTGTTTCTGCATGCTGATTGGCTGTTTGAAATCTGTAGTAGAGGTTCTTTAAAGCAGGGGTTTTCTAACTTTTTTCACCCAAGACACACCTAAGGTCAAGCCACAAAATCAAGGCACACCACATTCATATCGATACAAAATAGAGTTTCAATAATGTTACAGTCAAGGTGGCCCCTAAGGGAGGATAAAGGAGAGAGCTTTCTGAGGCCCAGCCATCTGGGGAATCATGGAGTTGGCAAAAGGTGCCTGGAAGGTGGCAAAAATGAGTTAAAATTGATGAAAAACATAGCAAAATTGGACAATAACTGGCAAAATGGACTAAATGATGGGCAGAAATTGGCAAAAAAGTGGCCAGAAATAGGTTAAAAGTGGCAAAAACATGGAATAATGGGTAACAAGTGGCCTAAAAGGGTTACATGTTGTAAAAACGTGGTAAAAATGGGTTAAAAGTGATGAAAAATAAAAACGGCAAAATTTGGCAAAAAAGTGGCCAAATAAAGGCTAAAGTGGGTGAAAATTGACAAAAAAGTTGACAAAAAATGGGTTGAAAGTGTCCAAAAGGTGGCAAAAAAGGATACAAATGGCAGAAAAGTGGCAAAAATGAGTTAAAGTTGCAAAAAGGTGGTTGAAATGGATTATTAAGGGGCAAAAAAATGGCCAAAAAATAGCAACAATGGGTTACATGTGGCCAAAAGATCCAATAAATTGGCAAAAATGGGTCAAAAGTAGTAATAAGAAGTGGCAAAAATGAGTAGAAAAAAATGTCAACTTGGTTAAAAGTTGTATGAATTAATAATTTTAATACTTATTTCCACCCAACAATCGCTTGCCATGATTTTCAGCTCTAAATGAGGTAACTGTTAGCCAGGATGCTAGCACCAATGATACCAAGCCAACATTTTTTTCAGTACTTGTGATGAAGTTGAAGTAATAACCTATGATTGTACAAATTCTCACGGCAAACATAGACGTGCCTCAAGGCACACTAGTGTGCCTCACCACACCATTTGAGAACCACTGCTCTAAAGAACAGTGATTTCAGACAGACTGAGGTGTTCTTTAGTTTGTGATTGTCCAGTAGAATCAGCAGCAGTTTGACTGTAATCAGAGTCTTCTTCAGAGAATAAAGCAGAGTCCCTGAACCGGTCTGACAGCCTCCATCCACCCAAATCACCTGGTCAAGTTTTCTGTTTGTTGATACCCTGAAGTGAAGGATGTGGAGGAAAAGGACAGAGCTCAAACACACTATATGGACAAAAGAATTTGTCTGCACCTTACTTATTGAATTCGGGTGTTTTATAAGTGGATGGGAGCATATGCAGAGTTAGCACTTTGCTGCATCAACCTTGGTCCTGTAATGCTCAGGCCTCCCGATGTCCAGCCTCCAGGCCTGTACCAGGCTCATGCCCCAATTCTTCAGGTATCCTCCCTGCTGCCCAAGGTCACCCCCTTTGTCTGGACCAGCCCACTGGGTCCTGGGTACTCAGTATGTGGGCTGGATCAGGCCTGGTATAATGCTCCAGGTGCCTGTAAAAACACAGCTGCCATTCCCTTTTCAGGCTGCTGATCCTTCCTATCCCTGCTCTCCCGTACACGTCAGCAGTAGGCACAGTCTTGCCAATGACACCGAAAGATGTGCCGAAGAGAAGTCGTCACAAAGGTGTCCAGTCAGCACCTCTGACTATCAGTCAACATCCAGGACTCTCAAAAGTATAGAGTGGAAGGACCAAGGGCCAAAAGACTCTGACTGTTGTCCACATGCTCAGATACTGGGAACGCCTCATTGTCCAGCTCAGCAAACCCATCACCCCATGTGTGAGTTCAAGTCTGTGACTGATCTCAGCCCCACAGTCAGCAGATCAGATTACAGCAGATTGCGCTGCCAAGGTAGTTAAACTGCTTCCACACTCTCCCCATTCACGGACACAGAGTCGATTTCAGCACCCAAGGCATCCCCAAATGCCTGGATCTTTGTTTTGGCCCAGGAGACATGCACTCCCAATGCTTCAGCCTCCTCGATCAGCGAGTAAGAGCCTCCTAAAGGACATCTTCAGTCTCTGCAAGGATCCCAGCATCATCAGTTATCCTCAAATGACACTCCACAGTTTGTTGCCCCTCCTACAACCCAAAAAGTGATAGGCTAAATGGACAATAGATGGACATTTATTTGCTGTAGATCTCATATATTGTTGTAGACATCAAGGTGTGTTTCTGGGGGTTCTGGGATCTGAGTAACATTGAGGGCTTTCAGATCCTGTTTGCTGCTCCAACATGGTTTTTGTCAGTCCTGAATATTTGTGTCATGTTACTGGGAGGAATAAAGTCAAATGTAAAGCTCATTGTAATGAATGAACATGTTGTTGTGTTTGTGTGAAGGTGGGGGCTCTGCTATGGATCAGAGTGAGGACAGAGAGCAGGGAGCCCCTCCCTCTAACACAGCTCTGTATAGGGAACATGACAGCTGGACCAAAGCTTTGAGGTGAGATGAAGATCTCTGACAGTCCATGAACCAGAACCAGCATCACTCTACCATCAATGGTCAAACTTAAAACTCTCTGTGTACATTGTGTTGAAGCCCAAAGCAGAAGCTTAAACCAGACTTAGAGGAACCTGGACCTGATCCCAGCTGTGTGTCCTTCAGGAGTGATCGGTCTATTGGACAACCTTTGAACTTCAAAGATGGACAAAGGTGAGGATGCAAATTATCTCTGTCTTAAAGTTAAATATTCATGTTTGCAAAACAAATATGAAAACCCGGGTTCAGATGCCCACATGGCTCCATTCTGGTCAGAGGAAGTGAAAGAACTCATCAACCAATATCATGTTGCCCAAATGTATCATCATTTAAATGTATGCAAGCCTGCTTTCAAGCCTAGTATATTTATTTTTTCCCATGACCTAAGAACAAATCTTCAGTGAGAAAACAGGCATAAGTTAGAATCCTGAGGTCTGAAGTTGGAGTGCTGAGGTCAAATTGGTTTCTCAGTTTGGTGAATGGTATCCACTGTGATCTAGCTGAAGCCGAACTTAGCCTCTTTATACAGACCTGGTCCTGATCCCAGCTGTGTATCCTACAAGAGTGATCAGTCTATTGGTCAACCTCTGAACTTCAAAGACAGACAACAATTTGCTGACTGTTTAATACTGCCTTCATTTTAGATAAATATGTTTTTGACTGTTTTTAATTTGCACGTGAGCCAACATGGTCTGAAAAATAGAGTTCATATCCACAAACAGCTTGGTTCTGATTGGAGAAAGTTTACCAACACTGTAAACTGACTGAAGTCTAAATAACCCTCTTCATACAGACCTGGATCTGGTCTCAGCTGTGTGTCCTACAAGAGTGACCGGTCTATTGGTCAACCTCTGAACTTCAAAGACAGACAACAGTCCGCTGACCAGAAGTAAGGATTCAAACCGTCTCTCTTGAGGTTTAATTCTCCATTTCGATATATGTTTTTGTCTTTGTTTTCAATTTGCACATATGAGCCAACATGGTCTGAAAACCAGAGTTCATATCCACAAGCAGTTTGGTACTGATTGGAGAAAGTTTACCAACACTGAGAACTAACTGAAGTCTAAATAACCCTCTTCATACAGACCTGGATCTGGTCTCAGCTGTGTGTCCTACAAGAGTGACCGGTCTATTGGTCAACCTCTGAACTTCAAAGATGGACAACCATCTGCTGACCAGAGGTGAGGATGCAAATAGTCTAGCTCTCCTGAGATGTGCATGAGGCTGTTGAGGACAAATTTGTTCCTAAGAACCGTTGGGAATGAGGCCAAATGTGAACTGAATGGGGTCAAACTTTCTTCATACAGAACCGGACCTGGTCCCAGCTGTGTATCCTACAAGAGTGACCGGTCTATTGGTCAACCTCTAAACTTCAACCAGAGGTAAGAGAGTAAATTTTCTGTTTTTACGGATGTTAAAACTTTCCTTTATTATGACTTATATGTTCTTGATTATTAAATTTATCTCAGCGTTGTTAATGTGAGCACATCAAGTATAAAAACCTGGGTTAAAATTCAGAAATGTTTTATCCATATCACCTCTCTCCATCAAGACCTGGACCTGGTCCCAGCTGTGTGTCCTACAAGAGTGACCGGTCTATTGGTCAACCTCTGAACTTCAAAGATGGTGATCACTCAAAAGCACAGAGGTAGGGATGTAAATTCTCTGTATCCCCGAAGGTTCAATCTTTCGTTAATCATCACGGTGTTCTTTTTTTTCCAAAACAGTCTCAAATTTGCAAATGTGAGCAAAAAATATGAAAACCACTGTTAAAATCCACAAACATTCCTCTACTGGTTGGTTAAAGTAAAAGATTACTTGGCGTCATGCACCAATATTTACTGCAGGACTATCCAATTAGTTTTAAAAGAGGGCCAGTTCCTGAGAAAGGATTTCAAATGAAGGGCCAGAGAGATGTTGCACGACAAATGTGTAGTCGTTTTTTAAAAAACATAAATCAAACAGTTTTGGATTTAGATCCTCCTTGATGCAAGCCCGCTTTCACAGTTTCTGCTTCTAATGGCTTTTTCTTTTGCCTCAAATCCATGCCACTCCTAGAGATGCCGATTTAGCTCTTTAGCTCTTGGATTGAGCTTGAAGTGCTTTCAAGCTTTGCCAAGCTTGGCACAAATCTTCTTGAACCCTGAGCATGAGGGTGCTAAAGACAAAATGTTCCTGAGAACAGTTAGGAATGAGGTCCAATGTGAACTAACTGGGTTAAACTTACTTTCTTCATACAGACATGGACCTGGTCCCAGCTGTGTATCCTACAAGAGTGATCGGTCTATTGGTCAACCTCTGAACTTTAAAGACAGACAACAGTCCACTGATCAGAAGTAAGGATGCAAATTGTCTGTCTTAAGGTTCACTCTTTCCTTTGTTGAGATTTGTTTGTTTTTGACCTTGTTTTAAAATTTGCACGTGAGCCAACAAGGTATAAAAACCAGGGTTCATACCAAAAGCTTGGTGCTGATTAGAGAAAGTTTAGAAATACTGTTAACCGACTGAATCCCAAATTACCCTCTTCATACAGACCTGGACCTGGTCCCAGCTGTGTGTCCTACAAGAGTGACCGGTCTATTGGTCAACCTCTGAACTTTAAAGATGTTGATCACTCGACAGCACAGAGGTAATGTAAATCTTTCCTCCTCATAAATAAAAACATTAATCTTTAATGGTTTCTCTAACATAATTTCCTTTCCCTGACATTTTTGCACTTTTACATGTTCTCAAATTTGCAAATTTAACAAGACAAATGTAGAAACAAGAGTTCAAATAGACACAAACTTTCATCCTGGTTTAAGAAACTTCATGAACTGGTTCTATACATTTGCCAACCAAAGTACTACTGAGAACATAACACAGCTATTTGCAGTAGAAAGTCAGTGTGATGTGGTTCTGCTGTTCATAGTTTCAGGAGATCTCAAGAGATCATATTTGGTCTAACTATGCCCAGAAAGTGCATCATTGAAGGCATTAAGAAATGAACAGAGTCCATTAAGTATGCATCACAGTTGCAGGTGAACCTCAGAATTGTATGTCATTGTCTAGGCCTTTGGATTAGGGTGGGGAATTAGCCCCACCACCAGCCAAATGCGGGTGATTCTTGAGTAGTGTCAGATGAATTTGCTCAACCTACCAGCCACTGGGGGAGGTGAATAAAAGTATTCTAACCTGAGAGACTGATTTTGTCACAATAAATTCTTTTTCTTCAAGAATTTGTTATGAAGAGCTATTTTTGTTTTCTTTACAGACCAAAGGCTACCACGGCTCCCAGTACTCAAACAAGACTGGACTCTATATTTAGGGTGAGTAAATGAACAATCACAACCACTACTACTAAATAAACATTCAGCTCAGGTATTTGAGCATATGCTTGTTCAGCACTTTGCCAAGTCAGCCTGTACTGCTCTGGCCTCCTGATGGCCATCCTCCAGGCCTGTGCTAGGCCCATGTCCGGTCTCTCCAGGTATCCTCCCAGCTGCCCCCTCCATGACACCTGCGGTCACCCCCAGCATCTGGACCAGCTCATCGGGTCCTAGGCTCTCAGCAGTGAGCTGGATTAGGTCTGGGAAAGCGCACCAGATAGCCATCAAGGCACAGCTGCCATTCCCATCCCCACTCTCCTGTGCATGACAGTATTACCACATGGTATTGCCAATAAAACCCAAAAATGTGCCTAAGAGAAGTTGTCACAAAGGAGTCCAGTCAGCACCTCTGGGCATCTGTTAACATACAGGCCTCACAAGAGTATAGTAAGACTGGAAAGACCAAGGATGGACAGAATCTGACTTCTGTTGGCACGCTCAGATTTTGGCCTCACTGTCTAGCTCAACAAACCCATCACCCCATGTACGAGTCTAAGTCTGTGGTTGATCTCAACCTCACAGTCAGCAGATCATTGGATTACACTGCCAAAGTAGTTGAACTGCTCCACAACTTCCACACTGTCACCATTCACAGACAAAGTGTTGATGGCAGCATCCAAGACATTCCGAAGTGCCTGGATATTTGTTTTGGCCCAGGAGACGTGCATTCCCAATGCTTCAGCCTCCTCACTCAGCAAGTTAAGAGGCCCCACAATGACATCTGCAGTTTCTGCAAGGGCCACAGCATCATCACTACTAAAGTCCAGGGCAGTGATCTGGACATCACCTAATGAAACGCCACAGCTCACTGCCCATGTTACCCGCCCCATTATCCAGTCCATACAGGTACAGAAGAGCCTAGGGACCAAGACACATCCTGGAATCAACTGGGAAGAAGTCAGAGGGGGAGCCACCACACTTCACAGCACTCTCTGTTCCAGATTATAAGGCAGACATCGGCTGGATGAGAGAACGTGGGATCCCATGGAGCTCCAGAGTTCTCCACAGAGCATCTCTGCTTACCAAGATGATTGCCTTCCTGAGGTCAACACAGGCTGCAAGCAACCCTCTATTGAACTTCTAATAGATAGTCCATTTTACAATACTGAATCCTCACTGTGATCAATTTTCTAATTATGCAGACCAGCAGAGTTTATGTCACTCATCGTCAGTTTAAGTTAATATTTTGTCCTGTTCCAGCTGCTTGAGGAGAACATCATCAGATTTGTGAAGAGTGAGCTGAAAAAGATCCAGAGAGTTCTGAGTCCCGATTGCCCAGAATGCTTTGTGCTCGATGGTAAAGAGGAGGAGCAGAGGAGAAGCAGCAGGGAGGAATTTCTGAAGATCACTTTGAACTTCCTGAGGAAAATGAAGCAGGAGGAGCTGGCTGACTGTCTGCAGAGCAGTAAGAGTTTTTAACATATTTTCAGGTGGTTTTTTTTTTTTTTTTTTTTTTTCAGTTTACTTTTGGTTGTTGCTGTTTAATCGAAAGTCATGATGGTGGAATGAGTCAGTCTTGGGCTGGATGACACTGAGGACAATACTCCGACTCCAAATTACCAGCTTAACAGAAGAGTTCATGTGCACAAAGGTTAGAACAGTTACTGGTATCAGATGGAGTAGTTTGTTACGAGGTTCCATATCCAGACAGGCAGACGGGGGGCAGCTCTTGGGCATGCTGAAATTGTAGGCAATTTTCAGAGCACTGGGGAGACTTGGGACTTAGCTCAGGAAAACCAGCATGGAACAAAGTAGGTCCTAAAGATCGAAGGAGGCTGGTAGTGGAGCATTATAAGGTAGTGAGGTGTACTTAGGCTGAGGCTCAGGCTAAGAAGGGACAGTGGGTGAACTAGGAGGGTGTAGAGAAGAGGAGTGGACTCTGGAGTATGGAGAAATTCCTGTTAGGGGCTACCCATGATATTCCACCATCACCCAAGTACCTACAAAGCTGGGTTGACAGGGATCTTTCATGTCCGTTGTGCTCTGGGACAGAAACTTTGAGGCACATTTTGACAGGTTTTAAGATCAGTTTTTCATAAGGTAGATAGACATGTTGGCATAACAAGCTTTTGAAAAGTTTAGCAGAATTTAAACAGAGGGCTACAGGTGAATGCAGGATTTACTCAAGGAGAGGGGACAGTTCAGTTTGTTCGGGAGGGAGAGAACGTTAAAGGAGGCAAGTTTTTTGGTAGGCACCAGTCAGGCCAGCTGGGTGTTAAGGACTGGGAGATGCAGGCAGATTTAGGAAACTTGTTGTGCCAAGGGAGATAGTCTGCACTAGTTTGAGGCCTGACATAGTGGACTGAATGAACGAAACACCAGCTAAGGAGAGTTCTCACTTGACAACCCTGGTGAGGTGTTGGCTGTTTGCTGCTTATCAGTTGGCACATTTGACTTGAGGAGGTAAATAGGATTTAACTGGGTTTAGGGACTTCTACGCTGACCTTCCCTTTTCTGGAGCTCACAAGTGTCTAGTGTTTACTACGAAAACCTCTGCTCGTAATAAGCTGTACACATTTGTAAATGATGAGGTTGTTTATTAACTCCTGTGCTGATTTCAGAATTCGAGACAATAAAAACCATCCTGATGTCTTGAAGTTTAAATCCATTTGACCGGTTCTATCTTCAGTTTGTTAATACATCTTTTATTTGTTCTCAAGGAACCAGTGCTTTAGATTGCCCAAGTAAGCTGAAATCTAACCTGGTGGAGAAGTTCCAGTGTGTCTTTGAGGGGATTGCTAAAGCAGGAAACCCAACCCTTCTGAATCAGATCTACACAGAACTCTACATCACAGAGGGAGGGACTGGAGAGGTCAACGATGAACACGAGGTCAGACAGATCGAAACAACATCTAGGAAATCATACAGACCAGAAATAACTATCAGACAGGAAGACATCTTTCAAGCTCCACCTGGAAGAGATGAACCAATCAGAACAGTGATGACAAAGGGCGTGGCTGGCATCGGGAAAACAGTCTTAACACAGAAGTTCACTCTGGACTGGGCTGAAGGCAAAGCCAACCAGGACATTGACTTCACTTTTCCATTTACTTTCAGAGAGCTGAATGTGCTGAAAAAGAAAAAGCTGAGCTTGGTGGAGCTTCTTTATCACTTCTTCACTGAAACCAAGGAAGCAGGACTCTGCAGGTTTGAAGAGTTCCAGGTTGTGTTCATCTTTGATGGTCTGGATGAGTGTCGACTTCCTCTGGACTTCAAAAATAACAAGATCCTGACTGATGTTAAAGAGTCCGCCTCAATGGATGTGCTGCTGACAAACCTAATCAGCGGTAAACTGCTTCCATCTGCTCGTCTCTGGATAACCACACGACCTGCAGCAGCCAATCAGATCCCTCTTGAGTGTGTTGACATGGTGACAGAGGTCAGAGGGTTTACTGACCCACAGAAGGATGAGTATTTCAGGAAGAGATTTGGTGATGAGGATAAGACCAGCAGAATCATCTCCCACATCAAAACATCCAGAAGCCTCCACATCATGTGCCACATCCCGGTCTTCTGCTGGATCACTGCTACAGTCCTGGAGGATGTGCTGAAGACCAGAGAAGGAGGAGAGCTGCCCAAGACTCTGACCGAGATGTACATCCACTTCCTGGTGGTTCAATCCAAAGTGAAGAACATCAAGTATGATGGAGGAGCTGAGACAGATCCACACTGGATTCCAGAGAGCAGGAGGATGGTTGAGTCTCTGGGAAAACTGGCTTTTGAGCAGCTGCAGAAAGGAAACCTGATCTTTTATGACTCAGATCTGATGGAGTGTGGCATCAATATCAGAGCAGCCTCGGTGTACTCAGGAGTGTTCACACAGATCTTTAGAGAGGAGAGAGGACTGTACCAGGACAAGGTGTTCTGCTTCATCCACCTGAGCGTTCAGGAGTTTCTGGCTGCTTTTCATGTCCATCAGACCTTCATCAACTCTGGAGTCAACCTGATGGCAGAAAAACAAACACCATCACTGATCTCTAGAATCTTTGGAGACAAATCTAAACTGAAACAACTCCATCAGAGTGCTGTGGACCAGGCCCTGAAGAGTCCAAATGGACACCTGGACTTGTTACTCCGCTTCCTCCTGGGTCTTTCACTGCAAACCAATCAGCATCTTCTTCGAGGTCTGCTGACACAGACTGGGAAGAACTCAGAGACTGACAAGGAAACAGTCCAGTACATCAAGACAAAGATCAGTGAGAATGTCTCTGCAGAGAAAAGCATCAATCTGTTCCACTGTCTGAATGAACTGAATGATCGTTTTCTGGTGGAGCAGATCCAAGAGTTCCTGAAATCAGGAAGTCTCTCCATGAATGAACTGGCTTCTGCTGATTGGTCAGCTCTGGTGTTCATCTTACTGTCATCAGAAAAAGATCTGGAGGTGTTTGACCTGAGGAAATACTCTGCTTCAGAGGAGGCTCTTCTGAAGCTGCTGCCAGTGGTCAGAGCCTCAAAAACAGCTCGGTAAGTGGAGAAATTTATTTCTGACTTTTAAGATCATGAGAACATAAACATTTTGTTTGTGCTCAGCACTTTTTTCTCTTAAGGTTGATTGGTTGCAACCTCTCAAAGAGAAGCTGTGAAGCTCTGTCTTCAGTCCTCAGCTCCCAGACCTCCAGTCTGAGAGAGCTGGACCTGAGTAACAATGACCTGCAGGATTCAGGAGTGAATCTGCTTTGTGCTGGATTGGAGAGTCCACACTGCAAACTGGAAGTGCTCAGGTCAGGATCCCTTTATCAAACATTTAGTATTGACCATTGCACATGCAAAGTTCAAATTCTTCTTACACTCAAAAACATTTTCTAAATCACCAAGTTAAGTAGACTTTTTGTGAACACCAGGCTATCAGGCTGTCTGATCACAGAGGAAGGCTGTTCCTCTCTGGCCTCAGCTCTGCAGTCCAACCCCTCCCATCTGAAAGAGTTGGATCTACGCTACAATCATCCAGGAGACTCAGGAATGAAGCTATTGTCCGCCGGCATCAAGGATCCACTCTGGAGACTGGACACACTCAGGTAGAAGCAGACAATGAGCTCACTATGTGTTGTGTACTCAACTATACAGTTTCTTGCTATCCAACAAGATTAAGTCAAATATTTGATAACCGTTGTTGGTCTTTAATTTACCAGTCCATCTAACTGAGGTTTTATTGTTTTCAAATTTTATTCCATTGTCACATTATTTGTGTCATAACCTCATTTAAAGAACATTTTTTTGGCCTCAACCTGCTGGGAATAATATCAGGGTTAGGTGCAAAGCAAGCTTGTTGGCAGGCAAAGATGTGGATTTGAGCATTTTGACCCCCAGGGGCACAGACTGATCCCTGCCACACAAAACATCCCCTCTTTAATGTGGTGGAAGCCCTATCTGGTACATGAGGTGGAGCATTTATAACTAGATATGGTAAGGCTTTCCCCTATTCACAGAACTGGTGCTGGAACCAAAGTCCTTGAGATGTTCTGGGTGGGTGTGGGGATACATATAAGCATCTTCAGGCTGCATAGAGGAGAGCTCTTGCTGTTAGTATATGCACTGAGCAGCTTAGATTAGACAGCCTTCTTTGAGGTTCTGGGTGGTGTCCTGGAACGGTTACTAACAGGGTACTCCATTGCTCTAATGACTTCAATGCCCATGTGCACAAAGATAGGGACACCTGGAGGGAGTTACTATGAAGAACGGTCTGCCTAATCTGAACCCAGATGAAGCAATGTTATTGAACCTCTGTGGAAGGAGTTCGTGGAGGCAATGGAGGCATTTCAGTTGGCCAAAGGATGTGCTGGCTTGCCACTTGACTACTTGGGAGGGAAAAGCAGGGATTGGCTCAAACCGTTATCAACAGGAGTGGAAAACTACTGATTCAGACTGAGGATGTTGTTGGGTGGAAAAAGGAACACTTTGAGAAACACTTGTTCATGTTCTCTTGAGAGGGAGTAGAGTCTAAGATCCAGGGGAAGACCCACCTATATCCTTGACAGATGTCACTGAGGTGGTCAAAAAGCTCATCAGTGGTACAAAGTGTGGTGACTCAGACTGTCAGCACATATTCAGAAATTGCAGTCACATGATCAGTACAGAGGGCTGGAGGGCAAAAAAAAAGGCTTTGAACGGTAGCAGCCTAGAAAGATCAGAGAGAACAGGGATGAAAGCCTGCTAAAGAGCATTTCTAGGAAGGTGGGGAGCATGCTAATGTATGAGGAAAGGGCACAAATAACAGATTAAGACAAAAATAAGGGGGACCCGTGAACATGAACATCAGTTAGAACACCAGCAGTTAGGACTCATATTAAACAGGATGGACAGCAGTTAGAATACCAGCAGTTAGGACTCAATTTGAACAGGATGGACAGCAGTTAGAACAACAGTAGTTAAGAGTCTTTTTGGACAGGATGAGCAACAGTATGAGCAACAGCAGTTAGGACTCAATTTTGGACAGCAGTTAGAACACCAGCAGTTAGGACTCATTTTGAACAGGATGGACAGCAGTTAGAACAACAGTAGTTAAGAGTCTTTTTGGACAGGATGAGCAACAGTATGAGCAACAGCAGTTAGGACTCAATTTTGGACAGCAGTTAGAACACCAGCAGTTAGGACTCATTTTGAACAGGATGGACAGCAGTTAGAACACCAGCAGTTAGGACTCAATTTGAACAGGATGGACAGCAGTTAGAATACCAGCAGTTAGGACTCAATTTGAACAGGATGGACAGCAGTTAGAACACCAGCAGTTAGGACTCAGTTTGAACAGGATGGACAGCAGTTAGAATACCAGCAGTTAGGACTCAATTTGAACAGGATGGACAGCAGTTAGAATACCAGCAGTTAGGACTCATTTTGCACAGGGTGGACAATAGAACACCAGCAGTTAGGACTCAATTTGAACAGGATGGACAGCAGTTAGAACACCAGCAGTTAGGACTCAGTTTGAACAGGATGGACAGCAGTTAGAATACCAGCAGTTAGGACTCAATTTGAACAGGATGGACAGCAGTTAGAATACCAGCAGTTAGGACTCATTTTGCACAGGGTGGACAATAGAACACCAGCAGTTAGGACTCAATTTGAACAGGATGGACAGCAGTTAGAACACCAGCAGTTAGGACTCAGTTTGAACAGGATGGACAGCAGTTAGAATACCAGCAGTTAGGACTCAATTTGAACAGGATGGACAGCAGTTAGAATACCAGCAGTTAGGACTCATTTTGCACAGGGTGGACAATAGAACACCAGCAGTTAGGACTCAATTTGCACAGGATGGACAGCAGTTAGAATACCAGAAGTTAGGACTCATTTTGAACAGGATGGACAGCAGTTAGAATACCAGCAGTTAGGACTCAATTTGAACAGGATGGACAGCAGTTAGAATACCAGCAGTTAGGACTCATTTTGCACAGGGTGGACAATAGAACACCAGCAGTTAGGACTCAATTTGAACAGGATGGACAGCAGTTAGAACACCAGCAGTTAGGACTCAGTTTGAACAGGATGGACAGCAGTTAGAATACCAGCAGTTAGGACTCAGCCGTTAAGAGCAACAGTCAGAACATCAGCTGTTATGACTCATTCTGGACAGGATAGACAGCACTTAGCATACCAGCAGTTAACACTCATTTCGGACAGTACTAGCAACAGTTAGAACACCAGCAGTCAGGATTCAGGAGTCAGGATTTTAGGCAGGATGAACAGCAGTGAATAGTCATTTCGGACAGAAAATTACTGTGAATTTACTGTGACTCACAATCATTGTGAGTCTGTGTTTCTTCCTGCAGGTTGGACCATGTTGGAGAGCAGTGGTTGAAACCTGGTCTGAGGAAGTGTAAGTGTGGAATCAGTTTAAATCTTATTGACCATAAGGCAAAGAATAAAGCATTCAGGTGTGTCTGATGCTTAACTGCTGCTGTGTCTTTTTCCCTCCATCAGATTTCTGCGAAATCTCACTGGACCCAAACACGGCCCACAAACAGCTCAAACTGTCTGAAAACAACAAGAAGGTGACATTTTTGGAGGAGGATCAAGCACATCCTCCTCATCCAGAGAGATTTGAAATCTGGACTCAGGTGCTGTGTAGAGAAAGTCTGACTGGTCGCTGCTACTGGGAGGTTGAGTGGAAAGAAAGGGTTACTATAGCGGTGACGTACAAAAGCATCAGAAGGAAAGGAAACAGTGACGACTGTGTGTTTGGATTTAATGACCACTCCTGGAGACTGCACTGCACTGACCAAGGTTTCGCTCACCGTCACAATGACAAAACTCCAGCAGTCCCTTTCTGCTGTACCTCTGTCACTGACAGAGTAGCTGTGTACGTGGACTGTCCCGCTGGCACTCTGTCCTTCTACAAGGTCTCCTCTGATGTGCTGACCCACCTCCACACCTACAACACCACGTTCACTGAGACGCTCTTGGCTGGGTTTGGGTTTGGACGGGACTCCTACGTGAAACTGTGCACTCTGTAGAAGGTAGTCGTCTACTCTTCACAGAAGAAAAAAACAACTTGAAGCAATTCTGCTTTACAAACTTGTTATTTACCATCGCAGATAAAGGTATTAGTATGTTTGAATCAAACTTTAAATGTTTTTCTTTGTTCTGTTACCAAGCATGTTCCTTTTTCCTGAATTAGAGATGTATGGAATTATTATGTATTTCACTTTGAGCCACATGGTGGATGTTTATGAGTTCAGACAACGCTAACACTTGATGTCTATTCAGGGCACAACTGAGATTCGATGTAATGTTTGCTTCATCAATGCCATTTGTTTTCTACAATGATTAACATGATTTATGGCACTAAAATAAATGAAGACGATTTTTCTGTTTTTGGTGTAAAATGTGAGTCTGTGAGGGGAATTTGTTGAATTCATTTATAGACCTGCTGGGTCACCATCAGTTTCAACAATCATTGCATAAACTTTTGATATTGTTTTTTTCCCTTACAAAAAGTATTTTATAAAGTTATTCACATTAGTAGTGGGCAGTAAACCATGGGTTTTCACAACATCATCACCGGTTTAAACACGTGTTTTTTGTTTTGTGCACTCACTAGGCATAAACATCACGGTAAGAGTAACAAAGTGCTTTGTGACAGACAGCTGCCCAGTCTGTCCACTCAGCATTTTTCATTCTGTCACTAAACATAAAAAAAGCAAAACAGCCACCGTTTGTAGGGATGGGTACTGAATTCAGTACTTTCGTAGCTACCGGCTGAATTCCGCCGGTAATCCTGAGTGTTTATTCAAGTATCACGTGTGCATCCTCGTCACTGTGAGAGAGTGGAAGAGCAGGTAAATTTCCATGTCGAACATGAATGCAGCACTGCACGCAAGGGAGCATAATCAGTAGCACCTCATTCAGTCAACAAAGCAGGCATGGCTGATCGGAAGAGGTCGAAGGTATGGCTCCACTTTCAAAATCCGATGCAAATTACGCTGCAATATTTGTGACGCAATATGCAAGGCTGGCCACAGCAATACTACTAACCTGAGGAGGCAGTGTGAAATGCTACTCACCGCTAGGGGTGGGAATCACTAGTGGCCCCACGATACAATATTATCACAATCCTTGGGTCACGATTCGATATTATTGCGATTTTAAACATTTTGCAATACAGTGAGTATTGTGATACCATATATAGTGATATATTGCAACCCATACCTTTTTTCAAGTGTTTAGCTGAGTTAGCGTTAGTCTTGCCCTCATGTTTGTCATATTTCTGCAGTATTTTATTTTCATGTAGCACTTCTTGCAAACCTCATGTGTCATGTCCATTTCATTCGTGCCCTGCTTGCATTCCTAATGTCCTTCCCCTGGTGCTGCCATGTTTGTTGTACTAACTTTCCTCCTGCTCTATGACTGTCACCTCTGCCGACCTCACTGGACAAACAATTGGTTTTATTTTTCCATTACCACAGACTTCAGTTCATATTAGAAATTAATCTGAAAAAATCGATACTTGGGGGACGAGACGATACGATATATCACCAGACAAAATATCGCAATACAATGTTGTATCTATTTTTTTCCCACGTTTACTCCCTGCCTCCATTTTGATGCTTTTTGCCTATTTTGCCCACCTTTTTTGCTTTTTTGCCTGTTTGAGTCACTCTTCACTAATTTTTGCCATGTTTTGTCGCTTTTGATCATTTTTGCCACCTTTATCTGATTTTTTTGTCATCTCTCACTCATTTTTACCACTTTATGCATACTTTGCCCCTTTCCAGCCATTTTTCCCACTTTCTGAACATTTTTTCCACCTTTTAACCCATTTTTATTGCCACTTTTACCCATTTTTGCCTTCTTTTACCACTTAGATTGTGGCTCTTGCTAAGGTATTTTTTTAACAATTGGGCTCTTTGGTTGAGCAGGGTTGAGTAACACTCTACTAGATAAAGGCACATGTTTGTTCTCACAGCCACCAAAGAGCCTGAAGTTAAAGTTGCTCTCCATCTCTCCAACTTGGACTAGGATTTTTAAGGTGTGACAGACCCACAGGCTCGTTCTAAATGTTTATTTTCATTGCATTTCGAAACAGTTTGCCTCATTCTACAAATGTTTGCAGTGAATACAAACAGAATGCAACAGACTCAGTGTACAATATTCGGGTACATGATGTTTTTTTCAGATTAAGGCTTGATGCACCCTTGTGCCCCCTTCATGTATGTTTTTACATCTCCTGATTTGCACCCCTGCGTTTTTCAGTTTCCAGAGTGATTAACTGGATTAAAATCATTAAAATAATTATTAGAACAGGTTCATGTTGAAATAAGTTCACATCTCTGTTAGCCAACAGTAATGCTACTGTAGGCTAGTGCTAGTAAACTTGACTTGTTCTAATGACATATTCAAAACAAGCAAACAACATGGTTAAAAACAGAATTTATGACCAGCTTAGCAGGCTGACTGAACCAAAAAACATAATATTAACTTACATTGCTTTGTCTTCAGAGAATCTCCAGGGACCGTTGGAAGGAAAATCGGCTCCGCGAAATCTCTCGATGTTTGCAGTGCAGTGCTGCTGAGGATCCTGAAGAGTTTAACGCAATCCCAGGTTAACATGGTGAGCTAAGCCACTTTTATTCAGAGATTTAACATCATGTATTAACTTGTGGATCACTTCAAAGATTATTTTATGCTTACAACGGTAGTTAACCGTCCACACACGGTGAAGTCTCGCGATGTTTGCAGTTCTTCAGTTTAACGCCTTCTTTGAGTGTGACAGTTAACTGCTTACCCTGGTTAGCACGTGATATTCTTTTGAATATTTCAAAGAATTATACTTGAAAATACGGATCAAGAAGCCGCAAATGTTCTGCAAGTGTTCACTTTCTTTGTCCTGGTTTCGCGGACGTGTTAGAGGGCTGTTAATCAGGATCTTCAGACAGGTCTTTCAGGTGAGAGTAGGACCGTTTAAGCGACTAGAAATGTGATTTAACGTTCATATGCAACCATCAATGAACAGATATAATGCTATAGCTAAAAGTTTTTTTGTCAATAGTTCACGTCTCAGCCGAACCTCATTTAAAAAATAATTACTTTTCTGAACTTTGTGGCTTTTTACTGACAAACTTCTCATACACTAACCAAACAGACAGACTTAATTACTCCTTTATGTCCTTACTGTCAATCGGCTACACTTCTGTTGGTCTCACTCTCTAATTAATGTTTAAAAACAGTTAAGTTGCCTTGAACACACCAATCATATATGTATTTTACAGGTGTTTAGCCGGAGCCTGAGGTGACGTCATGCCAAACGGAGCGTCCCTCTCGTGTAGAAGGGTGGTCAGATCACGTGACTCCACTTGATTAAGCGAAATAAATGTTTTAATTGTTAGATAGAAAATTGATCATGTTAATCATTCATTATTTTAATACTATTGTAAAATGTACTGTGTGTTTTCGGGATGATCAGCTGAGAAGCGTCAAACACTCAGCCCGGAAACTTGGTGACCTTCAAAATAAGAGCATAGGATTTAGAGAAGGAGTTCATGATTAGATCTCCAGGGGAGCCTCTAATGGTGAACTGTGCCACTTTTATTATTGTTTGTTGTCTGACAAATGCATTAATTGCGACAGCTGTGTTGATTTTAGCCTGATACGGTTCACATGGTCAGAATCCGGCGAATCAGAGCATTCTGCTGGTGTATGACGTTATATTTACGTTTTTTAAATGACTGAATAGTTGCAACAAAATGATGGCCTGCCGGAGGGAGGCTCAGAATTATATGAGACTAAGTAATACATCATTCTATATTCTAACACAAAATTAGCTAGATTAAACATAAACTATTCTATCCTGTAGGCAGGTCTGTATGTTAGGATGAAAGTAGATGATGCATGACTCTATATGAACTACTTACATTTAATTTTTTTTCAACCAGTGTAATATATTGACTGATATGTTATATTGACCTTGTAAGCAATCATCATGACAAAATAACAGATCTGCCAAACAGTGGGGTGTAAGCATCAGTATAATTGTCAACAACAAATCACATAACTAAAGTGGAGAACATATTGCAATTTGATCTAAATTTAGAGTAATTGCACAGCTTAAAGGCTGATGAATACTACTACTACTTATTATTATAAGTAGTAGTAGTAGTACTGTTGTTTTTATGCACTGGCAGTCTAAATGTATGCAGTATGTTCCTCATGCTGTTGACTCCTAGGAACGGCTTTTATTTTGAAGGCCCTTGGTGTGGTATCCTGTGCGGCGGTGCGTGTTGACGTGCATTGACGCAGCGGGTGGCAGCTGGTGCGTCAGGAGGAGACGGAGGATGCCATAACAGCAGCATCAGCGCGGTTCTCTTCGCTCCTCTCTCCCCTGCATGAACTGGCACCTCCCCGGGACTCCTCTCATGATCTGTCCGCCTCACGGTGCCACAATCCCGGCTACAATCCGAGGACAGGAGCGGCGGCAGCATCTGGAGCGGAGGTAAGAGAGGAGGAGGGAGGAAGGGGGGGAGGCAGGGCGTGGAGGAGGGGAGAGAGGGAGACAGAGGGAGACATGTCTCTCTGTCCGTTATCTCCGTTTATCTCTCTCGGTGTTGTCTCGGTTCCTCCCGCGGGTCCTTGTTTTGCCTGTAGCCGCGGATGGAGCACTGAGGCCCGACGGGATGTTTGTGACGAGACGCTCTGGTGCATTCAACATCCAGGGCGTGTGTGTTTTCGGGAGCGTGTGTGCGCGTGCGTGGCAGTCATGGTGCTGATGAAGGTGATGAGGTGATGACGTCACAGAGGTGAACAGGTTGACCTGCTCTGAGAATATAGATAAGATAAATAACGTGAAGGTCAGAATATAAACATATCCGTAACATACCCAGATGGTAAATATGAATCCCCAAATAGCCAACGGTGCTTCATCAGCTCACAGAAAAGCATCTTAACTCAATCTCAGCACATTCTAATATTTTCACATGTCACTAGGCCAGGAAAAATAATAATAGATGCTCACTACTGATGACTTATCTGACACCTACATTTTTATTTATTGATGCCATTTTACCACACAGTAATCCATCGATTATTGCTTTACTGATTATACCAAGACTGTGGAACAGTCTCCCATCGTCTGTCAGATCCTCTGAGTCTCTGATCCAGTTTAAGTCTAGACTGAAAACCCATCTATTCTCCCTGGCATTTCATACCAGCTAGACAGGATATCTTGGAACTCATGACTTATACTTATTTGTCTGCTTTTATGAGTGATATTATGTGTGAGTATTGTACTTTACGGTTTTTGCTGTTCCTTCATGTGAAGCACTTTGGTCAACTGAAGTTGTCTTAAATGTGCTATATAAATAAACTTAAATTGAATTGAATTGAATACTGTGTCTATAGGGATCTACATAACTATCATTACCTTCATATGATGGCATATGAAGGCATTTTTTGGGATTTTTTAGGGGCTTGGACCTTGCTGTTAGACCAGGGGTCCTTTCAGGCACTTTTTTTGGGTCTATTTTGATGCTTTTTTACTCACCATTGGCTCCTTATTTACATTCAAAATACACCTCTTAATGAGGGATGAGCTATGATATAAAAACATTTAAACAATGCCTGGTTGTAATGTGGTACACGTACTCTCCCTGAGGGATATTTCCTGCTGACATTGTAAGGATAGCTGACATGGTAGCACTGTACTCCCAGTCTGTATTCAAAGAGTATTCCAGTTCAATTCCCAAATCCATCAGTAGAATACAAGGTCAGCCAGTGATCTTCATCCAGATCCAGCCATCTATAGGACAGCGTTTTCAAAGATTTCCATTTGATTTCACAGACCTCATTGTTGGACCAACATGCTGAGTCGTATTAGAAACTCCACTAGCTTCAGTTAATGCAAAAAAAAAAAGCCTTTCTTTATTTGATTCATAAAATACAGCAACAACTAGAACATCCCCAGCAATAAATGCTTACTTATTATAGGGGTGTTTTTTTTTCTAATCATAAATTTTTTTTGTAAATTAAATACTTCAACAGTTTTTCTTAGCCATATAGTATTGATTTTTAATAATTTGCATTTTTAAAAAAGTGTTAATTTTTCTTATTAGGGGAGCTCTTGTCCAGTGGTTCTCAATTGGTGATGGGTCCTGAATGTGTACCTGGAATAAAGTTTTAATGACATCCCCTTCAAAGGCAATGAGAATTTTTTAGAAACTTTAAAGTATGGTGTCATTTTCAAAGGCAAGGATGGAATGCTTTATCAACTTTAAAGAATGACAATATCTTTATAGGCATGGGAAAGAATGTTCATGAAGCTGAAGATGTTGGGGCCTTTTTTGCTCCATTTTGTCCACCGTACATTCCAGTCAAAACTTAAGGTTAAAACTTACTCAAGTTTTAACCTTATATATCTTCTTTTCTCTGAGTAAAAAAGCTGGTTTTCAAAAGAAAATGAAGTAATTCCTTGAGAAATTGCCAAAGTGTCCATTGAGTCTTTAACCTTGCAAAGCAGATGGATCTACCAGATTCCATCTCTGTCATCAGGAAAATCCATTTGGAAAAGCTCCAATCCACAACGTTTGTGCCAAACTGAATGCTGTTCTGACCAATCATTTGAGGTGAAGGAGGCGGTAGTTGTAGGTGGAGTTTAGTTGTACTCTAAGCTGTTTGAAATGGCTACCTCCAGTGTAGTGATTAGTTTGTATGTTGCTGTAACATAGCATCAGTTTTACAAGAACTGGACCACATTTCTGTATGAAATAAGGTATAGAAACAACACTAAAAGCTTTTCATGATGGGAAGAATGTTTTTGCTCTTCCGCTGACCTGCTTCATCATGAGTTTGTGAGAGTTACAAGGAGAAAGTGTTAGTTGTTTCGAGTGGTTGTATGCAATGGCTGCTAGTGTAGTGATTAGCTCTAACTTAGCCACAGTGTCAGCTGTGTCAGAGCTGCACAACATTTCTTTTTAAAACAAGAGCATAGAACCACACTGAAAGCTTGTCTTGGCAGAGAAGATGTTTTTGCATGTCTCTTGACTTGCCTTGGCATCGATTTTATTCACTGAGAAGCTCCGCCATTAACAGTCTACAGCAGCGGTAGCCTGTCAGCTCAAGAGTAGTGTATGAGCATAATGCTGTTTTGTCTTGTGGCTCTGATTGGGCCGTCATGAATGTGACAGACAGAACGTTCCTCCATTCACCTTCTGGGAATTTTTTTGAAAAGTCCTGCCCTTCCCTAAAGCTTTCTGTGGGAATTTTCCCAGAAGAATGTGAAATAGTACAATACAATAACTTTATTTATCCCCAAAGGGAAATTCATTTGTCTGGCATCTCATCTGTGTATGGTAGAATTATATAGTCTTATTGCTGATGGTATGAAAGATCTTCTAAATCTTTCTGTCCTGCAGCGACGAGAGAGGAGCCGTCCACCACCGTTGTTTCTTTGGTCATTTAGGGTGATATGAAGTGGATGATCCATGTTCCCCAGAATGGCCTCCACCTTCTTCATTGTGCATCTCTCCACCACATCCTCCAATGAGTTCAACTTGATTCCAGCCACAGAGCCAGCTTTTTCACCAGTTTGTTCAGACGCCTTGCAAATACGTGGTGTGGATCTATGAAACCGTCTCTTTGGTGTGTCAGGTTACTCCGTCTTGGGAAAATGAAGTTAAAGTTAAGTGTATGAGTGCCCCTCTGTAACTAAATGCCTTTCAGACATATTTTGTTTTACAATGACTACGGGATTTCTTAATATCCAAACTCAATAATCTCCTCTTTTGGATAGCAACGTTGCTATTCCCCATGATAATGAGATAATTCCTCAAAATCTCTGGAAAATTGCCTAAAATGTGTTATTACAGGAAGTTGAAGTTAAACCAAACTAGAACATTTTTAAATGAAATCATAAATAATAATGGAAAATTTTGGGTCATGATTTGTAATTACAAGACTGTGCTGGGTCCTGAAGCTACACCAGTTGAGAACCACTGCTCTATATGGTTTTCTTTGGAGTTATTCTTTTTTGTATGTCCAATTGATCATGCACTGCACATACTTTTTCCCCATCCTGTTCTTTAGTTATTGTTGTACTGCTTTGTTTAGTTTTGTAATTAGTTTTTATACCAGAACGGAAAAGGAACTCACAATCAGAGCAGAGGTTTGTGATAGGCTGGAGTGAAAAGGAACTTACCATATTTACTTACAGTGCTTAACAAATTTATTAGACCACCCTAACCCTAACCAAAGTAAGATTTATGCCACATCTGCCCTAAATTAACAGCATTGGTAATTACTAAAATCATTTTTTATGTTTCTGCAATGGTTAATACACCAATATGTAGAAGCTCTTTAACCCAAATGATATTTTAATGCTAAAATGTAATTATTATTGTTATCCATGAATCTTCAAATTTACTGATTTACAAAAAACCTGAAAAAATAGTAAAGCACATTATTATTTCTTGATAGATATGTCAAATTATAGTTATTTACTTGCATTCCTGAACAGAAAATTAGTTTCAGTGGTTGAATGCTATGCTTGATTCATTTCTGACTTCTTAGAGAAGCCCAGTGAGCCGGCTCAAATTTGGGTGAATTCAGTTTGAAATTCCTCATTCCTGTTCAAAATGGTAAAACGTGGAGAGCTCACTGAAAATGAAAGAGTCCGCATTAAAGCACTTCATGATGCTGGATGGTCTCTGAGACAAATATGACAGGTGGTCTAATAAATTTGTTAAGCACTGTATATGGCTGTAATTAAGTAGTTTTCTTGTATAAATGTACTTTTTGAGTAGTTTTTAAAATCTATTATTTTACTTTAATGTAAGTATACTTTTTGGGAAGCACTGTAAATCCCTACATTTAAAAAAGTATCAGTGGGGCGCAGGGGGCCTAGTGGTTTAAGGTGCGCCCCATGTACACGGTTTCAAATCCGGCCTGTGGCGCTTTCCTGCATGCCACTCCCCAGCTCTGTCGTCCCTGTTTCTGATTCTATCCACTGTCATACGCTGTTAAAAAGGCATAAAAAGCCCAAAAGTAAATCTTAAAAAAAAAAACCATCAAGTACTGAGTAAATAAGTGTTGGACTGAAAAAATGCTAAAATCACTAGACCGCTGGAATTTTTTAAACATGGGAGAACTATTAGAATATGAGAATATCAGTATTTCATTGATTCAATTAAAAAACTGAATTTTCCCTATTTTCTACAGTCATCTTATACAACATGAAATGTTTAATGCAGTCTAAACCCTATCACAGTGTCAGCTTTCCACCAAGCACACCAGTTCACTTTAGTTTGATTCAGTACACAACTGCTTACATTTCCGGTGTCTAAAATGTGAAACTACCAAGATTACTGATCCATACTGTTCTACTTTTCTGCATGCTTCGGTTTGGGTAAAGAGCATACCTATCCAGCCCCAAAGGGAAGAACTAGCTGTCCGATTGGTCACTTCCTGAGCAGTCGCAGTGCTAATGGGCAAACACTAAACATGGTCAGGGTGCCAAAGTATAATTTATTTTGAAAGGGCATTTGACTGTATGGAGATCAAGAAAATAGCCAGCTTCACTCGTTTGTCGTTCCTGGGCAGAAACAAAAACAAACAAACAAAAAAAAAACCCAATAATGGCTGCCATTTTTCCTTTTTCCTTTTTTTTTTTTTTTTTGAATTAAAACAGTGTCAAAATGAGGAAACAAATCTTAACAAGGACAGTTGAATTTTGTTGAATGTCTTTTCCTTTAGTTATTTTACGACAAGACAATAAAGAAGCAAGAGTGGCAGTCACATGGCCCTGAAGTATATGTAAACTTTTCAAAATAAAAACCATGGTAGGAGAGTATAGATAGATAGATAGATAGATAGATAGATAGATAGATAGATAGAATGTCTCTATCTCTCTCTATCACTTCTCGCTTACTCAGGCTTTTATTTTGAAAAATGTACAATTACTTATGGCTCACGTGACTGCCCCCTTTCGAATCTGTACTGCCTTATTGTAAATCATCAAAAGGAAAAGATATTTAACAAGATTCATCCATTTTTCAAGGTTCATTTTCTTGTTTAACCCTTTTAATTCAAAAACTAAAAAAGGAAAAATGACTGACTGTTTTCTTGATTTCCATACAGTCAAATGCCCTTTCAATATAAATTATACTTCGGTACCCAGACCAAACACGCCATATTTTACACTGAACAGCTTTTTACCTCAGGTTTTTAAAGAAATGCTTTAAAAGGAAACGACAAAGTAAGGAACCATAGTGATGTGCTGTCTGCAGATGAGCCAGTTCTAAGAGCTGGTTATTTAGCGAATGACGGTAGCTGGCTCTTGTTTGAGACACTGTTTCCTTTTATTCTTCCTTTTTGTTGTTTTATAGACATAGAAAAGCCAAACTGGCACCAAATAAAGAGCTGTTTTGGGAGCTGAAGGACTGGATCTTATTAAGTTGACTCAAATAGTCCATATCTTTAAAAAGAGACGAATTCCCCTCACAGTGAAATGAGGCTGGATGGACATTGGCTGGAGAAACACACGCAAGATGAGGGTTTACTGTATGAACTCAGTTAAACCTACTGCTTGGTGGAAACGCTTCAAAAGATTAACAGTGCGAGCCTGTCAGGGACACACAAACTTTTTTGTTGGATGAACATCAATCCATCAATGATCATATAACAAACATTACAGCCTGTTTACCTGCTACAAGATCAACTCGTCTACCAGAGACATTGACAAACTTTCTTCAACATTCTTCCTCCTCTACTCCTCCTTCTTCTCCCGTGGTTTTGGTGAGGTAAATGTATCTAACCCTGCCTCTTCGTCTTTGGTTTCCCAGGATGCACTGGGGTTTCCCAGCAGGCCTGTGAAGATGAGTGTGACCTCATGGTTCCTGGTGAGCAGCTCGGGGACTCGGCACCGCCTCCCCAAAGAGATGATCTTCGTTGGCCGAGAGGACTGCGAGCTCATGCTGCAGGTGAGACCGGCCAATCAGAGTAGACACTCTCAACAACCAATCACAATGGCTAGATGACCCAGTAAAGGAAGCCAGGCAGCATGACTGATCAGAATCAATCCCAGTCCCCCTCCTAGCTCTGCCCCTACGTTTTATTGGTTCCGGTCTAGTGGTAGGATCTCCTGGTTCTTGTTGGAGTGGAGGGTAGGGTGAAGTGCTAGGTGTGTTTGATGGTTGTGTTTCGCTGATCCTTGTGTGTTTACATGACTGAATCATTGTGTTGTCACAGTCTCGCAGCGTGGACAAACAGCACGCCGTCATCAACTACAATCCAACGACAGACCAACATCTGGTCAAGGACCTGGGCAGCCTCAACGGGGTGAGAATACTGCACACAGTACTACCATATTCTGATTGATACTGTCATACAAATAATACAAACAGATAAAAAGCACAAAAGGTAAGTCAATTTGTGCTTGGTAGATTATTTGTTGTCACAGTGCTTCTTAATAAATCTTATACCATTGGGAAGCCTGTTTATTTCCCTTTAAATGCTGCCTCATCTGTAGGGAACATGCATTTGTGGGATGAGCAGCAGAGCTGAATATGTGGGCTGCACCCATGAAAATTAGGCCAAATCATCTTTGCCAATACCAAACGGCTTAATCTGCTGTTCCTATCACCTTTTGTGTTGAGCTTACCCCCAGGTGTTGAATGTCAGACCCCCAGGTGCTGCTGCCAGGACCGTTTGCGCTAGTCTCTGCAACATGTGCACCGGAATCTGAACATGTCGAGGACTGTTATGTTCAGTGATGAGTCCAGATTCTGCCCAGGGCAATTGTATCGTAGGGTCAAAGTGTGGAGAAGACACTGAGAATCTTTGTGTCTTACCACGCTGATGACCCAGCATGAGGAGGAGACTGTTGTGGCTGTCTATGGTCCTTCCACACGCTACTGAGGCTCCTGTTTTTTGGACAGTACATTGTTAAGTCTCCAATATGTCTTGTTTCTTCAGACTTCAATCGTCCAATCCACCAAATCAGAGTCAATGGCAAAATAAGCTGTTTGGCATTGGCAGAGAATATTTGGAACATTTTTCATGGGCCCAGTCCACATACTCAGCTCTGCTGATCATCCCACAAAGACATGCTCCTTTCAAATGTGGCACCATTTGAAAGGAAGTAAACAGGTTTTACATTGGTTTAAGATTTATAGCCAGGAATCATTGTTACAATAACAAAAAAATCTACCAAAAACTAGTTGTTTTACTTTATGTGCTAGTTTTAGACAGCTGGATGGAGCCCAAACTGGGATATTGCGGTGTTACAGCAGCAAGTTATCAAGCGAGTAAAGCAGCTTTACACTGTAAAGAAAAACAAAATCAGTTAAAATAGATGTTTTTGTGGAGAAAAAGAAATTTAACAATATCTACATCCAATAATCCATCCATTTTCTTTACCACTTATCCCTGTCAGGATTATAGGAACACTAACCATTGACCTGCGACCCCAATAATTTAGCTTTGTAATATTACAATTATAGTCTCAAATAAAATAAAGTACATCAAAATTAATAGATAGAAATAAAATCTAAACACTCTGTGAATAAATGTGAAGTGTTAGCTGTTAGCTGGAATGTAAAACCATACTTTGCCAAGAGCTAGAGGGGTAAATAAGCAGCAATGTCCTGGAACTGTTAAGGCGGCTTTAAATGAACATTTAGATTTAGACGAAATGTGAAATGCACGGGAAATTTGTTGCAGTCAAATTCTACAAACAAATACTACAGTTACAACGAACTAAACCTACAAGCTAATGCTAAAATCAAATACTTCAGACAAATATAATCAAACAGAGACACATACAGAATCAAACTGTGATGCTGTATTTTTTGTTTCAGACGTTTGTGAACGACCTGAGGATCCCTGACCAGACCTACATCACCCTCAAACTGTCCGACATCATCCGCTTTGGATATGATATCCTTCTCCATGTGTGCCTGTGTGTACATTGGTGCTTATTTCATCTACCAAATACATGACAAGACTAGAATGGCCGTCTGAGGCGGCAGACCCATGCCTAAGCAGCGCCACAGTGGAACTCACGCTCCCATTGATTACTATAGTGTTCAAAACTTCGAAGTCCGAGAAGAACTGAAGGGGTGTGCGGATCATCACCAAAATCTAATCAATTCTTCCCTGTCACTGTCCCAATATTCTCTAAATATTTGGTGAAGATACGACTTTCCGTTCTCAAGTTATGTTGTACACATACAAACAAACAAAGATATGGAACCCTTTACATAGCCCCCTGCCGATTTCATCGGCGTGGGTAAAAATTCAACAACAGCCTTTTTTTCCTGGCAAAAACGACATGATGAGAAGCCAGACAACCAGGCCACAAGACAACATTAAGGGTGGTTTTGGGAAATATTTGGGACCTGTGTACAGGACTCTGAAGATCAGGGTTTTAGTTTGTTTTCTTTTTTTTAGATCCAACTTTTTAAATTCTGAGTAAAATGTCACAATATTAAGATTAAGGGTTTTGGTTTTTTTTTCTCAGAATTCTTCAATCTCTGATGTTTTTTCTGATTTAGGTCATAATTTCCCTTTAAATCTGCCTTTCTCTCAGAATCTGACTGTAATCTCAGAATATTGACTTTGTTGTCAGAATTACGGATTTTTTTTTTTTTAGAAATTCTCAGATTCAAATCAGACTTCTTACTTTTTTCTAAAAATTCTGACTTTCTCAGAATTTAGATTTTATTTCAAGAATTTGGGAAAAATGTTTTCATTAATTTAAACATTTAAATAATGTAAAAAAAAATCTTAATCATAGAAGAGGAAGAATAAAAGAGAGAAAAATAGCCTTAACAGAAAATTATTTAATCCGTCAACTTTTGTTTTCCTTTCTATGTTTCCTCTGTCTCTTTTGACAGTTTGTGTTCTAATAGGGTCTAGGAAGAAGTTAACACTGCTAATCCTCCCCTTTTATCCAAAAATAAACTCAAGTAATTCAAGGTTTAGGCAATCACGACATCATGAAACTATGGAAGAGGATTAGTGCCAGAGATGAAGGAAAAATACGCTGTGCACTTCTAGACTGAAGTTGAAATTTTGAGAAAAAGTCAGAATTTTGAGAATAAAATCAAAGTTTTTAACTGTAACAAACAGCAGATCTTAGACAACCACACTGACCAACCACAAAAGAATCTCATTGGTAAATCCAAGCATGATTTCAAGTTCATCGATACCAGGCGTTTTGTAGAGACAGTCAAAATTCGCCGTTTCTTGTAGTCTTCAGCTCTATTCGTACAGGATAAGTATTACCTGTTGACCTCTGATCATTCACGTTACTCTGTGACATCAGACCACAAAGCATTAAAATTCAGCATCAAAATATTTAACTGAGACACCAGTCAATGGACTAACTAATGTTAATGTAGTCCTGTTGTCCTGATATGGCTGTTGATTGGATCTGCAAAGAGCACGATGGAAAAGGCTTATAGTCATTTAACACGGTGACAGAGACCATGCCATTCTCAAAAGTTCTAAACTTTCTGTTTTTAGGCACTCAAAGACTGTCACTATATGAATGACCAGCCAAAGGCAACAAAAGGTCCCCATTTTTTGATGAAATCACTGTAAAGGTGGCCTAAAGTGTCACATTTGCCTCGGTAAAGACTTCATCCTGCACTGACTTCACCGTTTCTAATGAAAGAGCTTTTTTTCTTAACCAGCTCGCCACATTCTCATGTCTACATCCTTGAGAAAAGTCAGCACAAAGTCCCAGAGGAGGCTCTGAAGGTCAGTGTGTGATTGGGTGTTTTGGTGTGTGGGTGTGTGTGTGTGTGTGTGTGTGTGTGTGTGATAAGAAACAGTGTGTCACAGCGCCCCCTGTTTTTCCAGCATGAGAAGTACAGCAGTCAGCTGCAGATGAGCCTGAAGGCTTCGGAAGGAAGCAAGACGGAGCCCGAAGAGAAGCCGCGAGCCGAGAAAACCCTGAGCACAAAGACACAAGGTATGATATAGATACTGCAAATTACACTAAAATACTGCAAAAATACTACAACCTAACACAAACACCAGAGTAACAAGACTCAAGGTATGAGAGAGATACTGCAAATTACACTGCAAGAAAGTACAATAGTTAAATGGGCTAAACTATTAGTAGCTTGTAGATTTCCTGAACTACTGTATCATAGCAAGAGATTGTGCTCAACTACAGTATTATAACTAGTAGATGTCCTTTACTACTCTATTATAGCTAAGCAGATGTGTTGAACTACCGTATTATAGCTATTAGATGTCCTGAACTACTGTATTATAGCTATTAGATGTCCTGAACTACTGTATTATAGCTAGTAGATTTCCTGAACTACCGTATTATAGCTAGTAGATTTCCTGAACTACCGTATTATAGCTAGTAGATTTCCTGAACTACCGTATTATAGCTAGTAGATTTACTGAACTACCGTATTATAGCTAGTAGATGTCCTTTACTACTGTATTATAGCTAAGTAGATGGGTTGAACTACCATATTATAACTAGTAGTTGAACTCAACTACTGTGTCATAGCTAGTAGATGTACTCAGCTTCTGTATTATAACTGGAAGATTTGCTCATCTACTGTTTTAAAGCTAGGAGATGTTCTCAACTACCGTATTGTAACCTGTAGATGTGCTGAACTACTGTATTACAGCTTAGTAGATGTGCTGAACTGCTGAATTATAGCTTAGAAGATATCCTCAACTATAGTTTTATAGCTAGTAAATGTGCAGACTTCATACCTTGAAAACACGTGGTACTTAAAGAGTGACACAGCTGCACAGAAACTGCATTGTGTGGACAAGCAAAATAGAAATCATCATGCCGGAGGACATTTTAAACCTTTTTTTCCTTTTGTAGCATTAAAAAATTGGACTACTTTTATTCCTGATTTTACAATACTGGAATACTGCAAAGAATTCTGCTACAACATTAAGATAAAGCAGCGGCACTATTGAAGTGCTGCAGACTTTACTGCACTTTAAAACTGAAAAGTGATGCTTAAACTACAGCTGATTTAAAACTGAAACACTGTAAAATCCTTAAAAACGATACTACTGACAGAGAAACGCTCATATTTCTAAGCGTGTGTGTGTGTGTGTGTGTGTGTTGCAGAGGCTCCTGTGTGTCGGCCCACTCCTCTGTATGGTCAGCCATCTTGGTGGGGAGAGGAGGATTATGGGAGTAAAGTTCAGAGCAGCGATGAGCCTCACGCAGGTAGAACCACATTTTTGTAGTGAGCTTGTGTGTTATTGCAGAAGAAACAATGACTTGTGGTTTTCACAGTTTTAATGACGTCTACAAAACGTCAAACTCTAACATTCTGGTGCATTTTTTAAACTATGAATAGAGATAAAATGAGAAAGTCATATTTGTAGCAGTAGTAATAGTAGTTGTATTATTTCTCATAGATCATGTAATTAACGTTTATTTCTGGTTTATATCAATGTTTTGTTCAGACGTCCATAAAGATTCCTCAGTGGTGGATCCAGATTTTTCCGACTCCCAGCAGAAAACTGTCTTCCCTTCATATCACCGTGAACCAAGCTACTTTGAGATCCCCACCAAGGACTTTCAGCCTCCCAAAACCATGGGGGCAGAGCTTCATGAAATCCCTACCAAGGACACAGACACGGCCCAGGCCCCACCCTCCCCTCCCACCCCGACCCCACCTGTGGTTCAGAGCCACGCCTCCTTCACCATCGAGTTTGACGACTGCTTACCCGGGAAGATCAAGATCAAAGACCACGTCACCAAGTTCTCTACCCGCCAGAGGAAGCAGCAGGCCCCGCCCACCAAGACCGCCACGCCAGCTGAGGTGATGTCAGCTGAGAGCAAGGTGGCTGATTGGCTGGTCCACAGTGATGTCAGCATGATGAAGAGACGTCCCACCTGTGAGGATGTGTACAGCACAAAGAGTGACCTTGCCATGAACATCAAGACACTGAAAGGTAAGAGCTCACCTGGTCTGAGTCAGTAAAGGGACAGTACACTGTTTTAATGAGTGTTTGATCAAACTGATCAGCTTTATCTGATCAGGACAAGGAATCACAAAATAATCAATATCACTGCAGGGCCAGGCGCACAATCCAAAAGCAGCAGTTATTTCTGAAAGGCAGGCCCACCTACAGAATGGTCTGGGCCCCTGAAAAGTCATCAAAAAGGCCCCTCCCCGTTGTTATTTATTGATGATATCAATGCATGAGTGCTGGATCACTAGCATTAGTGCGAGCGTGTTGGTAAGTGAAAAATGTGTAAAACTGCTCTGATTTCAAAATAATTTATTTATGATATTTTAAATCACTTTTCAACACATCTTTGACAATGTTTGCCACTTCTTATTGGCCCTCTGAACCCAGTTTTGTCACTTTTTGCCCACTTTTTCCACTTTTCCAACCTGTGGCTTTTCTTGTCAGTATTAATTCAATTTTCCACATGTTGCCCATTTTTATCACTCCTAAATAAATTGCTACCACATTTTGCCAATTCCTGCCCATGTTTGGCACTTCTTTTTGGCCCTCCTAATCCAATTTTGCCACTTTTAACCCATGTTTTTTTCTGCTTTTAGCCAGTATTATTTATTTTTCACTTTACACCCATTTTTTGCCCCATTTTGCCAATTTTTGCAGTGCTTTGCCTTTTTTCACTGTTTTATCCCTTTCAGTCACTTTTTTGCCACTATTATTTCATTTTTGCCCCTTTTTGCCCAATTCTTCCAATTTTTGCTGGTTGTTGCCCATTTTGGGCACTTATAATTCATCTTTTGTCACTGTTATTTTGTTTTCCATTTTTGCCAATTTGCCACATTTTGCCCATTTCTGCCATTAATAATTTATTGTAATTTTATACAGGGGATAAGCAGTTGAAATGAATGGTTCCATTTTCATGCCTCTTTTTTAGCCACTTTTGAAGCTTTTTGCCCATTTTTGCCACTTTTTTGTCACTTTTTGCCCATGTTTGGCACTTCTGTGTGGCCCTCTGAACCCAATTCTGCCAGTTTGCTGCTGCTTGTTGTCACTTTTTGCCCATTTTAGTTACCTTTTGCCCAGTTTTTGCCACTTTTAATTCATTTTTGCCACTCTTGCCCGTGCTTGCAAACTTTTTGTTAGCTGTCTTAACCCAGTGTTGTCACCTTTGTTAGATTTGACAGCTTTTTGTGCTTTTTTTGTTTGTTTTGTTTGTTTTTCACTTATTTTTACCACTGTTCATTCATTTTTGGATCTTTATGCCCATTTCTGCCACTCCTTGTCCATGTTTGCCCACGTTCTTCTTGCCCGTCTGTGCTGTTTCACCTTCTGTTTTTGCCTCTTTTCACAATTATTCAATCCTTTTCCATTACAGTGGTCTCTTTTTTTCTGCTTTATTTCTGATATTTGTGCAAATCATGGCTCAACTGTGTAGTCTGACTTTAACTTCTCTTCTAAACTGTTCTGTCTGCCAATCCACACTGTTAACATTACCAACAAAAGGGTAATTCTGTTTCTAGTGAAGGGTTTACATTGATTGTACTACATCATAAATAAATATAATTCATTTTTGTTGCTTTGATAAGAAAGGTGAATATTCAGGTGAGAAAAAAATGTGGTTTTCACAGCTTAACTGAACAGTGGACCAGGATTTTTTGGATCTCCATGGGCTTCCAGTTTGGCAGGCCCCCAGAAATGTCCCCCCTTTACCCCCCTTATGAGCCGCCTCGCTTAAAGGTCAATGCATCATCAAACATATTGTGATAAAGTATTGTAATAATTCAGAAATGTTCCTGCTCTATAATTTTGGTTATAGAGCAGGAACATGCATTATTGTGCATCCTTAACTCAGAGGATTGAATACCCCATCTTTTCATGCACAGCCAAGATTTATATTTTTTTCCAGATATATCTCCTCCTGACTGATGATAAACCTGTAGATTTTAATGCCATATGATGTTCCCATGTTGGTCCCATCCACTGGTGACAGTGTGCTCTCACAGCATGAATTCCTTGATGACTGAAGTCGTGGTTTTTGTGTCGTAGGTCACCATCATGAAGACGGGACGCAGAGTGACTCAGAGGATCCCGTGCTTAAAGGCAGGCGGAGTAAGTCACAGCATTCAGAGCAGTCCGAGCAGTCGGAGACACACCCTCTTCCTCCGACACAGACACTCCATCAGCCACTGCAGTACTCTCCACCTGGACCAGCCCCTGCCTCTCCTGTGGCCCCTGAGCGACCCCTATCCCAGAGTCCTCCTCAGGCTCCATCTGAGACCCATAAGCAGGGCCCCCCAGAGCACATGACCCAGCAGGCCTTCATCATCGAGTTCTTCGATGACAACCCACGCAAAAAGCGTTCCCAGTCCTTCACACATAATCCCGCCCACGCTGACTCTTATTCCGCCTTAAAGGCCAAGCTGGAGCGGAGAAAAGGTGGCGAAAGGCCAGCATCCGTGCACGGCCACATTCCCCCCACCCAGCAGGTGACAGTCCCTCTGAAAGGTCAGGGCCACAGCGGCCCCCAGAGGTCAAGTTCTCTGAAGAGGGAGAAGACAGAAGGGGAGGCTGCCTCCTCTGGCTCCTCCTCTCGCTCCTCTTCAGGAATCATCATCAGACCCTTTGGTAGTGTTGGAAAGAAGTCCAAGCTAGCCCAGGAATTCGCCGCCGAATTTCTAAAGGACTCTGGTCAACATGACTCCTCCCCAACCAGAGATAAGATGTCCCCGCCCCCGATGTCCGCACCGCCAGTTATGGTGTCACCTGCTCATGCTAGAATTCCTTCCCCTCAAGAACCTCCTGCAGCATCCTCAGCATCCTACCCAACCTCCCCCTCACAGCACATTACAAGCTCCAAGTCCTCAGCCCCCTGCACAGCTGCTGGTCAGACCACCTCTCCAGTCCACTCAACTGGACCCCCTATGTCTGTCATGCCGCCCCTGGGTATCCGTGCAGGGGAACTCAAAGGTTCCCAGAGGATGAGAAACGAGGAGGACGATAGCCTAAGCGATGCCGGGACCTACACCATCGAGACGGAGACACAGGACAAAGAGGTGGAGGAGGCTCGGAACATGATCGACCAGGTGAACCTAAGTTAGACCGCCAGGGTTCTCAGCCACACATATTCATGGTTTTAACTGCAGTAGTGGGCAGAAGGTCATTGTTGAAGTTACCAAAGTAGGGACTGCAGTTAAAACCATGGAAAGAGACCATCATCAGAGATGTTTTATCATCCAGGGTGGTGTAGATTTTAGTCTCTCGAAGACCTACCAACAGTAGTGCTGACAGCCACATTTGTTTTAAAGTTCCACTTGATCACGAGTTTCTGAGATCTTGTGTCTGCAAGATTTTCTTGTTACTACACATCATTTAGTGTGTGCATTAGGAGGATTATACTGTTAAAAGTCAGTTGAAACCGTCCTGATGGCTGTGGTCTTCCACGTTTTTAGATCAGTTAGAATTTGAAAAATCACTGAGTTTGTCTCCAGCCTGAGGAATTTAATCTGCATGTGTTGTGTTGGAATTAATGTCGAAACCTACCAATCAACAGCAGTAAAAGAAAAAATAGTGTATGAGTTTCTTGTGTGAAAAGAAAAGTTTGTATTAAGGTCGATTAATTAATCAATCTTTATTTATATAACCCCACTTTATTACTGAAGTTATCCCAAGACAATTTACAGAGAGTGCAGCTCTACACCTTGATAATAATAATAATAATAATAATAATAATAATAATAATAATATAATTTATACTTCTACTAATAATAATGATAACAATTATAAAAATATTGACAATAGAAATGATAATTCTGATAAAATATAGTAAAGTACTACTACTACTAATGATAACAGGCAATGATAAAAATCATCACTGTAATAATAAAATAATAATAATAGTTATGATAATGATTATATAATAATTATAAAATAACAATACTGACAAATGACAATAATAATAAAATGGTAATAATAATACTATAATGATAAAATAATTAAATACTTATATTATTATTACTACTAAGAATTTTAATAATAATAATGAAAAAATATATAATTATATAAAGATAATGATAATAGTAGTTTAACTACTACTACTAACAATAAAAATAAAAATGATCATAGTAATGATAATAGCTATAATAATAATCACAATAAAATGATGTAATGATAAAGCATTATCAAAATGACAATGATATTATTATATTATTATTAGAAAAGATAATAATAGTAATATAATCGAAATAATAACAGTTATAATTTCTTATAATTATAATAATTAGAATGATAATTATAACAACAATCAAACTAAAAATAAAATAAGAAGAAGAAAGCTTATAATAAAAGGTCAGTTTAAATTTTGATATTAAGACAATAGTTATGATGATAATAATAGCAGTAGTAATAATAATATAAGAAATTAAAAGATGAATAAAAATGATAATGATAATTACATATTTCAAAAGGTTGGCCAATCCTTCACAGTTGCCAGCCTCCTTAAAGCAATTAGCTCTAAATTCTCAGTTCTGGACCTTTTTTGGATATGAAAGCCTTTAAATGTTGTGTGCTGAACCAAAGCCGCCCGTTCGGTTCAGTACAGTTAGGTGCAGTTTGGGAGAATTCTTACTTGGTTGGGCAGTGGAGTAAATCTGTCAGAGAAAGCTGTGTCAGCTACACCATAGCATGAAACCGTGGCGATGTGAAACAGTGTAGCCTGCCAATAAATTCAAAGCAGAAGAAGAATGCAAAACAGTAAAAAATGGCAACAACAGCAGGACATCCAACATTTTGTGCTTTTTCCTCTTGGCATGTGTCTGCTTATCACAAAAAGATGGACGTAAGCAGTGATCCCTTCAGTCAACCAATTTGCTGCATTGAGTCCAGCTCACAGCACACTGTAGGGTTGAATAGGTATGCTTGGTAGGATCAACAGGGCACCAAAAAAAGATAGGATAGCATGGATCCAGTATTTTAGTACCTTTCCAAAGCTTTTAAAGTGGGGACAAATAATTTGTAAATGACTGGGAACTGTACTGGACCACTCTGAACCAGAGTTCTTGGTGGAAATGCAGTCTCCAGAAAAATGTTTTTAGGATGCATGTGACCTCTTCTCCTTGTTGTTCCTTCATGTCCCAATGGCTCCGCCCCCTTCCTCATGCATGCCTTGTGCTCTGACAGGTGTTTGGTGTCCTCGACTCTCCAGAGTACAGTGGGCAGAGCACAGGAGTGTATAGACCAGTAATAAATGATGACAAGGATGAGCAAACTAACCTGGCTAGCGATGGTAGCACTGTGGACCCGTTGCATGGCTTTAACCCGGCTGCGCTCAGCGGCCCCCCGTCAGTACCCATACAGGTAATCCACTATGTGTGGCATGATCTGATCCCAGCGCATGCAGACTGGTGATGTTGTTCCCTCAGTTTCTCCTTGAATATTGTATCCAGTTAAGTCTTACTAAATTTTTGGTCTCGTATGTCTCACTCGTCTAGGTTCCACCTAATGTTGCAGGTCTGGAAGGACCTAAATGGGTTTCCCGCTGGGCCAGTCTAGCAGACAGCTATGCTGAACCTGGATCCACACCACCTCAAGGGGAAAGTCTGGAAGGTGCTGTTGAATTTCTGTCTATGAACTCTGTCAGAAGTAACCCATTATTAAAAGGCTTGGTGTCAGTGCAACAAACTTTTGAGCCCATTTCCACTATTGCAATCTGATCCTGAATACACAAGTGTTTGGGTAAGGGGTGCCCAGATCATGCTGCTGATATCAAGACCTACCAATTCTATAGGAGTTAGACCAGCAGATACCAATCATCCATAAGTGAGTAGATACCAATACCCATCATCTATGGGTGAGATTGGCCGTTACTGGTACCAGTCACCTACGAATGAGCTCAGCCACTTCCGATCATCCATGAGTTACTGTGGGATTTTGACTGTTTTCTGGGTGTTTTCTTGACTTTAGACTCGTCATCTAAACACAATCATAATTTGAGTTTAACCAGATGTAAAATCAATCACTAAGGAGCAGACTGGAGCACAACACACAAGATACAATCAGTGAAATAGGAAACAACAGAATACACTATATGGACAAAAGGATTTTGCTGCCTGACCATTACACCACTTTAATATGCGGTTGGCCTTCCTTTTCCAGCTATAACAGCCCCCACTCTTCTGGGAAGATTTTCCACAAGATTCTGGAGTGTTTCTGTGGGAATTTGTGCCCATTGATTTTGTAGAGCATTTATGAGGTCAGGCACTGATGTTGGGCCAGAAGGCCTGGCTCACAATCTCTGTTCCAGCTCATCCCAAAGGTGCTCAGTGGGGTTGGGGTCAGGGCTCTTTAAGTTCTTCCTTGCTGAACAGATCAAACCATGCCTCTATAGTCCTTGCTTTGTGCACTGGGGCACAGTCATGCTGGAATAGAGAAGGGTCTCCCCCAAACTGTTGCCACACAGTTGGAAGCATAGCATTGTCCTAAATGTCCTCGTATGCTGAAGCGTTAAAACTGACCTTCACTGGAGATAAGGGGCCTGGCCCAAACCCTTAAAAACAGCCCCATACCATTTCCCCCTCAACCAAACTTCACAGTTGACACAATGCAGTCAGGCAGGAAATGTTCTCCCAGCATCTGCCAAATTTAGATTTGCCCATCTGACTGCCAAACAGAAGTGTGATTCATCACTCCACAGAATGCATTTCCTCTGCTCCTCAGGCTAGTGTCAGTGTGCCTGACACCAATCCAGCAGACACTTGGCATTGGCCTTGGTGATGTGAGGCTTGCATGCAGCTGCTCAGTCATGGAAACCCATTCATGAAACTCCCACCGCATAGTTTTTGTGCCCTAATTGGTGCCAGTGGAGTTTGGAACTCTTCAGCTATGGAATCAGCAGAGTGTTTGCGACTTCTACATACCCTATGCCTTAGCAGTCGTTGTCCAAATACTTTTGTCCATATGCTTTATGTCTTAAACATTACATATGTCAAATATCAAATTGATGGTAGTGATTTCATTCCTCAATAGTGGCACCAGAAACAACCTCTGAGCCCCAAAATATGTTAGATGATGAGCTCTTAGTATAAGGGACTGTCTAATATTAGTTTAGTTTAAGATGATGTCATCAACTGACCTGAGCAACAATCACTTTCCCCCTTAAAATGTTCTTCTATGGTTTCCTCCTGTTGCAAATCTTTGGTCTGTAATGTTTTTCATACATAAATACCCACATGCTATAATCCCTTCTACCCAGTATTGTCTGTGTTAATGAGTTGGTTATGTGGACTGGTCTGATGAGTTGACCAGTTGACAAAGATGTCATTCTAGGTAACAAAAACATTCCCAACATTGAGTGAAAACATTAATTGCTTTTGTAGATTTGCGCCTGATGAGCCGGTCTATGGGAAGCTACAGCTACGATAACTCTGAGTCCGAGTCCAGCCACAGCTCCAGAACCAGAAGGCTACTACCCCAGGTCCCTCCAGACAAGCTGGACAGTGTTCCTCCAAGTATCCTGATCCGACATGAACCTTACCATGGGCAGGAAACGATGGACCGACTCTCTGGTGCTTCTCGCCACCAGGACTCCAGCCAGTGCTTGTCTGTTCAGGATGACGTGGATCCAGACAGTCTGAGTGATGCCAGCCGGTCAGATGACGGACCTGTTCTGGACAAAACAAAGAAGACTTCAGTCAGGACTGGTTCTGTTTCTCCAGGGGGCACTGTGCATCAAATCAGGGCTACAGATAAAGTGTCTCCCTCCCCCAAATCCACTTCCTTCTACATTGGGTCTGAAGACCGTCCAAGCAAATCTGATCAGGCCCGGAGTCCAGGACAGTCTGAGAAAACACCCCCAGCTAAGACTCCCCCTACAACTGTCCTGATCCGACACTTGAGTGGGCATGAGCCAAAGAGGACAGGGGTCAAACCCAACAGCTCTGCCCCAAACCTTCAAATACAAGACAAGGATTGTGTTCCCACCAGAGACAGTTGTGCGGCATCTATGGTCCGCCAGGAGAGCTTCACCAAAGAGCAGCCCAGTGACACTGTCCAGATGAAGAAACTTCCTCACATTTCCAGCCATCCATCCATTAGAGACATGGAGCAGAGGAGGGACAACATCCAAGACAGCTTCCTTCAGGAAGCAGATGGAGCGTTGTCCTCTCTGGATGCCAAGTTCCCTTCGTCAGGCTCAGGTCGCAGCTCAAAGAAAGGAGGCTCCTCCACCCACATGGATGATTCCCTGTCTGGTGAGTCAGATGTCGACACTGCTAGCACTGTGAGTCAGGTCAGCAGCAAAAATGCTCCTATTAGTTCTACTTCCAAAAAGCGTCCTGCTATCAGCAGTCTCCAGAAGGAAAAGTCCTCTTCCAGCCCATCCATCCAAGAGAAGGGCCGTCAACTCACGGCCCGTGAACGGCTCTCTGAGAAACAACGACACCAGGGGCCATCAGATACATCAAACAAGGCAGAGGCAGCAAAACGCTTTCAAATGCGTCGCAGTGCCGGCAACCGTGGATCTCTGGATCTGTCAGAGGGCCAGCAGGGTTCTGGTCAACAGTGGGCAGAAACAACATCCTCCGATCATGAAGTCTCTCGCCCATCCAGCCGTAGCAAGAAAGTCATCGCCCCTCTTCAGAAAGAGGACAATGGAAAGACACCAAAGACGGCGGCTCAGCAGGTTCTGACACGGTCGAACAGCCTGTCAGCACCACGGCCCACCCGGGCATCCATGCTCCGCCGAGCACGCCTGGGTGAGGCCTCAGATAATGAAGGAACAGAGACGGATCGGGCCTCACAGAATTCTGATCATATCGCTGCTCCCGCCAAAGTATCTGCTGAGGGGAAGAAGCTGTCCAGGCTGGACATCCTGGCAATGCCCAGGAAGAGAGCAGGCTCCTTCACCACTCCCAGTGACAACGAGACCTCCTCAACGGGCCGCTCGGGTATCTCCAATCGGAATGAGTCTGCTGTCACCACCAGGAAGACCTCTGTAGGTGACACCCGCCAGGCAGCTGGAAAAGGAGGTGGCGTCCCAGGGAAGCAACCGTTAACCCGTACCCGATCCAGTGGAGCCAAGTACCCAAGCACAAGTAAGTCATGTCCAGTTTTTTCTTGTTGTTTCCACGATGTGGACACCAGATTTTTGAATGTCTTAGTTTTAAAAACAAGGTTATCTTACTTGTCCCTGAAGGGTCTGTGTCCACAGTTGGTACTTTCACCTCTGGAGGTGCTCAGAGCACTTTTCACTGGCATTTCAAAACTGGTTCTGGCATCTCAAAAGGATGAGTCAGATTGGTTTCTCTTCCACCATTATCAGAAGTCCTGTCCCTTCTTTGATTTTGATTGAGCCTATTGTAATCAGACTGGCTTTGTCCAATTCTTTTACAGTCATGAAAAATTTACCAAATCCTCTCTGCCAGTGCCAATTCTGCCATTGACCTTTGTTTTGACACTCCAAGAACACTGTCTCATCATCCTGTCAGCACTTAGGAACCATAGGCTTACTTCATCAGATTTGCGGGACAATATGGTTGACAGCTCTCTGCCCAAACAATCCGGAACAGACTGCGGGCTCATAGGTTTGCGCTGAGGTTGGCAACACATGAACTGGAATCTGAACATATGAAAGAACATTATGTTCAGAGATGAGTCCAGTTTCTGCCTTATGACAGTTGGATTGTAGGGTCAGAGTGTGGAGAAGACATGAAGAATGCTATGCTTATTGCTGACTAACATCTTTTGGTGGGGTGTGATGGTGTGGGGCGGTTTCTTCTACTCTGGGATTAGCTTGGGTGTGCTGTTCGTGCCAGAGTGACCAACACAACCACATTGACTGACAAGCATGAGGAGGAGGTACCAGGCTGTTGTGGTTGTGTATGATTCTTCCACATGCTACTTAGGCTCCTGTTTGTTAAATGAATAAATTGTTAAATTGCCAATACATCCTGTCTATTCAGACTTCAGTCACCCAATCCATCAAACAACACCAAAGAGTCAATGGCAGAATAAGCTGTTTGGCATTGGCAGAGAAGATTTGGCATACTCAGCTCTGCTGCTCATCCCACAAATGTATGCTCCTTACAATGTGGGACTATATAAAAGAGAAATATAAAGGCTGTCCAATTGTGTAAGATTTATTTCCAAGAAGCATTGTCACAACAAAGAAATTGTCTACCAAACACAAATTTTCCTAGTGTTTGTGCTAGATATCAAGCTGCCGGAAGTTATCTTCATAAATGTATTCTCCTGTCTGAGTTTAAGTCCATCTGATTAAAGGATTATGTTTTTTATGTCGTGGATCATTTCTCCTCTATGACAGAACAACAGCCAAACACAGGCCGTCTGCACATTATTCACTGCTGCCCCGCAGATTTATGAAAACCAGCTCCTGCTTTATATTCTGCTGGTGAAGCCTGCCATTTTCCTCTCACTGTGGATCACATCATGTTCATGTCCCTGGCGATGCACTGGGGTCTGCTGCTGCTGTTACCATGGAAACACAGCTTTGCAGCATCAGTCTCTATGGTCCTCTTCCATGTTTGGAGTTCAGATGTGCTATAGTATCATTATTCTGACTGTAGCAGAGGTGCAAGTTACATCCTGACACTGCAGATTCATGAGCTTAAACTGCAGAATAATGCCAGACATGCTATAGTTTCTGTTGGGATGTTGTATGAATCTGAGATGTGGCCTTGATTTTTGTTTACTGGAGATGAAACAGTTACCAGTTTTTTTTTTTTTTGTTTGTTTTTTTAAGATTTATTTTTGGCCTTTATTAGATAGTACAGTGGATAGAGTTGGAAACAGGGAAGAGAGCGGGGAGAGACATGCAGGAAATGGTGCCACGGGCCGGATTCGAACCCGGGTCACCTGCGTACGTGGCGCGCGCCTTGGCCACTCGACTACCGGCGTGCCCCAACAGTTACCAGTTTTAATGAGAACTGTGATAAGTCATGCAGTTTCTATTTAAATTGTCTAAAACCAGGGGGAGCGCAGATGGTCGAGTGGTTTAAGACACTACCCATGTACACGGGCGGCCCAGGTTCAAATCCGGCTTGTGGCCCTTTACTGCATGTCTCCCCCCACTCTCTTCCCTGTTTCCGAGTCTATCCACTGTCCTTCCTCTATCTAATAAGGAATGAAAAAGCCAAATAATAAATCTTTGCAATCTTTGCATCTAAACCATTTGCAATAACTGTGCTTAATATCACAGTAAATACGGTCCAGATAGCATGCTACGCAGGTTTATTTACTGATGTAAATGGGGAAAATATGTGTACAGGTTGACTGGAGATGCCTGGTGGAGTTCAGAGTATAGAGTCATTTAGCAGGGAAAAAATCTCCTTGGGGGTTGAGGAGTGATTGCTATAGAGAAACTCTACCAAAAGGCCACGTTTGAGCTGTTTATGCCTGTGCCAAGCGTTCAAATAAAAATATAAACATTCCTAATGCTTTAGCTTATTTTGTGAAATATTCAGCCATAAATTTAAAAACGTTTTTAACAAGTCACAAGGACACGGCAGCAGGCAGAAATTAAAGAAAAAAACCCTCTTTCTATAGCCTGAATGGGTCGCTCATGTATGGTCCGTTTCCACAAAGCAGTCCAGTTTGGTTTAGTCTAACCTTAACTGTGCTTTCTCACCTGATGTCCATCCAGTCTCTCTCCTTGTGACAGGAAATCCAGCTCTTCTCAGAGATCCAGATCATCTGCCTCAGCTCAGTAGAGCTGGTCATTTGGTCCCTAACTGGCTTTTCATTTGGTACCAGTTTAGCTTTTTAGATGAGGATTAAAAACGACAAAGGATGGAGGAATGGAAACTGGCACTCAAACAGACTACCTACAATGGCTCACATTAAAGAACCATTTTTCTAGCACAGGTTCGTTCATGAACAGCTCCCTAAAAGGTTTACTCAGCTGATAGTACATCAATTATAAGCATGTTGGAGACAAAATGAGGACTTTTTTATGTCAAAGGCGCTCAGCTAGCCCCTTAGCTCAATAAAAGACTCTTCTAGACTCTTGTCTCTCTTGATCTTACTAGACAACTCTAGCAGGACTGAATAATTTGTGATATTGACCACCTCTAAGCCAGGTAAATCAATCAAAGTGTGGTAAAAAAATTCACTGTTTTGTAAATCGTAAGAATAGCAATAGAAATTTTCTGATGATAATTGAGGTGTACAGGTTCATTTAGAACTGTTAAGTACTAACTTTCCTTTGTTTGTGAATGCAAACAACCTATTGACAGAGAAACGACTTGGCCTAAAGAGCACTTTAGCAGTAGGCTTACCAGCTGTTAGCTGAAAACCAAAATACAATACCCTTGACTGTCACCTTAAAGAAAAAGGAAAACAAAGAAAAAAGACTGTAGGAATAGTATGCACTCACTGGCTAAAGCTGCCCCCTATCTGTTCAGAAAGGCCATAAAAAGTGCCGCCTTAATCCAGTGTTTAAATCCAAGTTAAGTGAATTGATACCCCTCAGAATTTCATGGCCAACAGGTCCTGAAACCCTGTGACTACCAGCTCGGGCTAGAATCATGCATAAAACAGAGTATCAAACCACCCACGTCATTCACTGTCTGCCATATTTTCTGTAGAATAAACCAAAACAAAATATTTACAGGTTCCCGCCGCAGACAGAAGGGTTCAGACTTCTCCTCGTCCTCTGAAGAAGAATACCCGATGGCTGCCGGAACGCCCAAAGCCAAACGCTCCTCCCATTCCTCCTCCACCCAGATGCCACGTGGCCACCGCTCAGCTGCCACCCGATCCAAGTCAGTCTCTCTGGAAACAGAGGAGGAAGACGACCAGAATGATGGGGACCCTTACCAGAACTGGTCCACCCACAGCGCCGAGATCGCCAAGTAAAAACAATGAAACGTCCATGTTGACCTTCAGCTCAAAGCCAAACCAGTTGTTACATGACAGCCTTCTCTTTGTGCTGCCCTACAGGCTCAGTCAGGACCTGGCCAAAGACCTGGCCATCCTGGCAAAGGAAATCCACGATGTTGCAGGGGACGGAGACTCGCCGAGCTCTGGCATGGGCACCACCACCTCACCGAGCTCGCTGCCCAACACGCCAGCTTCCACTATCTCAGCCAGGGAGGAGGTGGGCAACACTGAACTGCCAAACATCCGCCACCTCACCACATCCTCCACATATCACTGATTGTAAAACTGGGAACACACCAGACACCCACTACTGAACCACAGCGTGTCCTAACAGCAGGCAGTCAGCTTACTTAATCTGTTTCCTATTGGGAAGTCCTGAGAGCCCACAAGTCATCCACTGCATTGTTTCGCTGTTCTTAACCCATTGATATTTTTCTGTTTTCCATTCTGTCATTCATGTAGACATGAATGAGAAGAAGGGGATTTCGACTAGGTGCTGAAACTGAAGTTTACCAAGACCAGGTTTGGCTTTTTCTACTGAGTGCCACAAACAGAAAAATAAAAGGATGGTGGGGCAAGTTTCATATACCTCCCCTTGAGGACATTTACAGTTAGTAAAAACAATCTTATGTTGGTTAAGATATGCTTAGTGACTGGGTTAATTTAAATGGCTAGACAAGGCAAACAGATGATCATTTTAAGGATTTTGGGTAGGCCAACCAGACAAGGGTCCCCTACCATTGATAGAGGTATTTGCTGCCATAAGTCACCAGGGCATTGTCAGTCAAGATACAATTGTTATTTTGATTGCACTTATTATTTACATCATTTATTTTTTTTTTAATTCTACATATTTACAGTCTTATCTCAATTTAGGCAAGAAAAACAACAAATTCTTCTTGTGAAAATGTTATTTTACAGGATTAGAATAGTAGCACAGCCTTGTGCTGAAACTAATAAGTACAACACAATTGAGCACAAGTTTTGCGTTCTAATATGGGTCAGATTTCAATTTGTTTGTAGAATTTGCTGCAGGCAAATCAAAACTGTACTGCGGACTGCATTTGGCTCCCAGGCCATAGATTGGACACCTCTAACCTACACAGTCTGGCTGAAGACTGCCTCTTTCAGATGCCCACCCTACAGGGTACCGCTGTCAGACACCACCACTGGGACCAAAGAGACGCAAAAACGTTCTAATTAAAACTGGATTACACTTCAGGTTAGGGTAAAAATTAGTACAGCAGAAGTAACCAACCTGCTTAAAGAAATTTAATATAGCCACTTGAGCAGTCTGCTTACAGGAAAAAGAACCTCATCTTTCATGAAAACACACTAAAGCAACTAATGAAGCTAAAGCTAAAGGTAGCGGAGCCACATTAGCTTACACATCTACTTATCTTTACTAGCTTTAGAAAGTTTGCTAAAGCCGGCAACGCTCTTAGCAAAATCTAATGTACCTACATGGCTAAGTAGCTGAGTTGCAAAGTTAGCTTTAGCTATGTTTGCTAAAGCTAACTAGCTACATTAACCATTTAACTACAGTAACTACATAGCTAGCATAGCTATGTTAGCTTTAGGATATTAGCAAGCTGACCTGTTGTAGCTAAAGTAGCTAAAATGAGCTGCAGTTTGAGTAACTAAAAAATGGCAAATATGTTGTGCCAGCAAATTCAACACCTCTGTCCTGATGGAGGTGGTGTCTCACAGTGGTGGTCTATAGAACAGGTGTCTTAGAGAGGCGGTCTGTAGCCAGATCCCTCTCAGATATAAAGGTAGAGAATCTAACATTTAAGTGATGCAGCTTGGACAGCGAGTGTCTTTAAAAGCCACGTGATCTCTGACGATGTTGTTAGGACACGCTGTAGTTTATTTTATATGTTTATATTTTATAAAATTTTTAGCCTGTTTGTTGATTTTGTTTTAGTTTAGTTGAAGGTCAGAATCTTCTTGAAAACTTTAAGGGGGCTTCAAGGAGAAATTTCTTGTTTAAAACCGTTCGTGAATGAGGCTCAGTATGTTGATTTACCAGGGCAATCTTTGTGAAGTTTTGTCTCCATCTGTATCAATGATATCTCTTCTTTCATGGTTGAAAATGTTTATATCACTCCGCTGATGCAGTGGTTCCCAGATGTTTTCTGCCAGATTTACCTTTGGAAAATGACAATTTTTTCAAGCCCCACATCCCTCACCATAGCCATGAATGTACAGGTGCATGTCAATAAATAGGAATCATGCAAAAGTTCATTTATTTCAGTAGTTCAATTCAAAAAGTGAAACTCATATTATGTAGATTCCCTACACACAGAGAGAAAAGATGAGTTTATTTCTTTGATTGTGATGAAAATTGCTTGCAGTTAATGAAAAACTGAAAATTCAGTATCTCAAAAAGTTAGAACATTACAGTCTTTCCCATGACTGAGTCCTACTGAACCAGACTGAGAGACCATTTAAAGTCTCGGAAACCTTTGCAGGTGTTTGAGGAGTTAATTAGCAGATTAGAGTGTGACACAAGTAATGTACTTTATGGAACTTTGAATTTTCTGATTCTATGAGATACTGAATTTTTGTTTTTTATTACCTGTACACCCGAGACGACTCGTGTTTTCATACAGTACTTTTATTCGGAAGTGCTCCCGGGATAGTTCCTCGGTTGATACAGTAACATGCAAAGTTGCTTCAGTGTTTGACTTTCCTTTTGTTTGTTCTTGATGTAAATTATTTGAAAATATCAGATTATAAGAGATATTAAGTCAAATGCAATCTCCTTCTCCTTCTCCATTTTGTTCTCTGCTCAGAAATTGTTGTTGTGAATTTCCATCAGATGCATGATGGGAAATAATCCCAAAAGGAATCGTATTCTAGTCTTGTAGTCTTTGCAAAATCTTAGTTTAAGACTAAAAACTCAGCTGCTTGCTGACAAATTGTCTTAGATGAGAGAGGGTCTCAGAGGGTCTTTCAGAGTCTTTTAAGAGTTTTAGCAAAGTCCTCTGGTGTAAGGCATTTAAGAAATAAAGACTTTGAATATTTCTCTCTGTGTGTATTTAATCTATATGATATGAGTTTCACTTTTTTAAATTGAGCTACTGGAATAAATCAACTTTTCCACAGTATTTTAATTTATTGGGATGCACCTGTATGCCATTATCCACTGAGAATTATTTAAAATTTATTTTAAGCTCTACATTTTACCCGAAAGTCCTCTCAGAACTTATTATGCTCTGGCCGCTGTACAAAATAGTCAAAATTGGTGTGATTTTCAGCCTTGCTGAGCCCCCACCCCCAATGATTGGGCCATCTGGGCCCCACTTTGGGAATCACTGTGTTAATGGATGAAAAAGTTAATGCTGGAAATGTTGATACCACTCCCTTCATGGATGTAAGTCTTTACATCTCTCTGTTTATGGATGGAAATTATAAGTTGACTTCCAGGTTGCAGTTTGATTCCCAGGAGCTTCATAGCGCTTTGTGATCTCATGACTCATCTCTCTGTTCTGCTGCACAGACGCCATCTTATCCATACTTGCGTGGGGTTCGACCATCTCAGGTGTCTGATTCATCACTCCGCCTGCTGTGTAACTGTTCCCTCCCCCACCATCGAGCCTGTCCCATCACTGATCCTAACACTGCCCTCTCACCTGTGTTGGATTGCTCTGACACACATTTGGTTTCCTCATTTTTGAGATTTGTCTGGTTGAGTGGTTCACAATGGAAGTTTATTGATGACCAAACTACAGTCAGCAGGAAAAACCGTTATCGGGAGATCACAGTTATAAGGTGACGAAAAAATGTTCCAGAATTAGACCTAACTCTACCTTAGACTGTCTACACAGTAGACCACTTCTAACCCAGTTCTAAAATCATGAGGGACCAGACCGTTCCAGCTGATTTTCATTTTGATCTTCTGAATGCCGACAGTAGACAAGAGGTTTTCAACTGGTTCACATCATGACCTACCATCACCTCTTTAAAGACAAATCCCAACATAAATTTCTTTGACTTTTCAATCATAACCAAAAGTTTGAATCAAAATTGTGCATTTTCAAACCCTCAAATTTATCTGATAAAAGGAGATAAATAACTTGAAATCTTGTGAAAAACACTGAAATATACTAAACATAAAAAGTATTGATTTCCATCTGCTTATGGCTTCCATACATCATTGATTTTTGGCAACAGATTTTTGAGAGAAACACAATCGTTATCCACTAGAAAGAACTCCACAACCAACTCTTGGTCCCGACCTACCAGTTGAGAACCGCTGCACTGGACGATTCAGACCACACACCTGCTCTTTGTAGTAATGGCTTAACAGTGGAGAGTCCACAGACATGAGATCTCACAGAAACTCGTCATCAAAGGTGGCTTCAGAAGAAAAACAAACATGGAGGATGGGTGGCGTTGTCAGCTGGCTCAGCACTTGTTTTGTTGCCATGATTCCAAAAGCTTGTCCTCTTCAACTCAACACTGTTGCGTTTATCACACAAATTCCAGTAGTGACGCTTCCTGCTGCTTGCTCTCATTGGCTGTTATTGGTATTTCATCAGAGGTAGCCCAGTCTGGAATCGTAAATATTAAACACGCGTGATATTCATGATTCCTGATTGGATAGCTCTGACTTGATCGGGAGCATTAAAACAATTATATTAAAAATGCACAAATAATTTGTTTTGACAATCCTACAATGAGGCCATGCCTACTTAACCTTACCTGAAATATTCCTTCTATATGCGTGATTTAGTTTAGTATGATCATTATTTACAACTGCATGTTTAACCCTACCTAATTCAAGACACCCTACTCTGTTAAACTCTAATCTTATTTTCCCTTAATCAGAGCACTGTGCACCACCCAAACTGGCTATTTCCTACCTAACCTGACCTAACCATGCTGTATCTAAGGCCGCCTTCAAATGGAACCCCTGAAATTGCTAAGTCGTATACAGGAGATGCCACTGAGAGGCAACAGCAACATGGATGCCTAAATATATCTTGTGGCTTTCTACATGGAAATTCTATTTGGAACCCCTTAGAGGAACAAGTGACACGACAATGCTCTCTTCTCAAGAAAAAAATAAACACGACCCCAGCTCCTCAGTATGTAGCTCAAACACAGTCCTATCCTGGTCTTCTATATTTGACTCATGTCCACCCAGCTGTGCCGACCCAGTTTACTCAAAGGTCGCTATCACACCAGAGTAGTTTGGTCCACTTTTAACAAACCTGGGTTTGTTCCGCGGATGGTCTGGTTCATTTGGAGTGGTGTGAAAGTTCATTAAAACTGGTGCAGACTTAACAAGTGAACTCTAGTCCGCTGAAAAACAGGGGTCTCAGTTCACTTCCAAACAAAAACCTGGTGCAGTTCGTTTGAGGTGTTAAAGCAAAGTGGAGCAACTCCTGATCCAAAGAGAGAAAGTGCCATAAAGCATCAGGATTTAGGGCTATTTACAGTTCATTCAGAAAGCATTCAGATCCCCTTCACTTTTGTAGTTTTTCTTATGTGTCAGCCAAATGCTACAGTCAATAAAATACTGTCCTCATTGATCTAAGCTCATGAAAAGGGAAAACCATATCCCATATCTCATTAACATAAATATACAGACCATTTGCACATACACCTGAAATTTCACTCTGGTTTCCCCAATTTCTCTGGATTGTTGCTAAGATGTTTCTACACCTTGATTGGACTCCACCTGTCGTAACTCAGAGCTCGGAAGCAGGATTGTTGGCAGGCACAGATCTGGGGAAGGCTACAAAAAAATCTCCTACACTGAAGGTTCCCAAGAGCACAGTGGCCTCCAAAATTCTCAAATGGAAGAAGTTTGGTACAGCCAGGACTCTTCCAAGAGCTGGTCGCCTGGCTAGACTGAGCAAGTGGGGGAGAAAGGCCTTAGAGAGAGAGTTGACCAAGAATGTGAAGGTCTCTCGGACTGATCACCAGAGATCCTGTGTGGAGATGGGACGAAGTCCAGAAGGTCAACCATCACTGTAGCCCTCTTCTGATCTGTACTTTATGTCTGAGTGGCTGGATGGAAGTCTCTCCTCTTCTTGGCCACCTCTCCTTCTAAGGTCCTTCTCCTTCTGATTGCGCAGTTTGGCCGAGCGACCAGCTCTTGGAAGAATCCTGGTTGTGCCAAACTTCTTCAGTCTCAAATTATGGAGGCCACTGTGCTCTTGGGAACTTTCGATGCAGCAGATTTTTTTGTAGCCTTCCCAGGATCTGTGCCTGTCAACAATCCTGTCTCTGAGCTCTACAGGCAGTTCCTTTGACATCATGGTTTGGTTTTGTTCTGATATTATTGTCCACTTCGAGGCCTTCTATAGAGAGGTGTGCCTTTCCAAATCATGTCCAATCAGTGTAGAAACATCTCAGCAAAGATCCAGAGAAAAGGGAGGAACCTGAGCTACATTTACTGTGTTGCAAAGGGTCTAATTACCAATGTCCGAGTGGTATTTCAGTTTTTTATTTTTAATAATTAGCAAAAAATCTAAAATTATGTTTTCACTTCGCCATGGTGGGATGCTGTTTGTAGATTGAAAATAAATGTGATTTTTTTAAATCGCATCAGGCTGCAACATAAGAAAAAATTAAAAGTGAATTATGTCTGAATCTTTTCTGGATGACCTGTATATGCTCTGAACTTACAGACTTTTAAAAATCTTTTCCACTCACTTCAGACGTTTATTTTCTGATACACATTTCTGCTTCCTGCTCAGACATGTCAGTGCTGACTCAGTGGTTTTGTCATTGATAAACTTCCATAGGCCCCGCTCCCTTAATGAACTGGTTTAACTGGTTTTCTGACAGTTCAAGGAGCTGTAACTGGTGACCAGTAGGAGCCCTTTGCACTCCTTCGTTCCCCTGACGTCGTTAACACGCTGTATCCCAGCAGTACTAAAATTCACTGCCCTCACCATCGCAGCTGCATGTTGACTTGGTGCATGCGTTCACGGAGCACCGTCCTCGCCGGCCGGCTGCTCGCTGGTTTGATAGCTCCCTCTACTCTCTTTCCAGCTGGTCCATCATATCCCTGAGGCCAGTTTAAACTACCAGAAGGTTCCTCCAGGTTCTGCTGTCGTCTCGGGCCTGGACGCAAACATGAATGAGCCGGAGCCCGGTTCTAAGCAACGCCGTCCGTGGAACCGCGAAGAGGTCACTGTCCAATATCGCTGAGGCTACGTTCATACTGCAGCTCAGACTATCCTAGGAATACTCTGAAACTGCCAAAGCATTGATTTACTACCAAAATACTCTTTAACTGCTAAAACATGACTCACTCAGATAGAACAGACAGCCCCTCCTACAATTAAATGTGTATTAACAAGTTTGGAATATTTATTTTATTTTAATGAAATTAATTTTATTATTAACCAATTTAACTTCTTTCCAAACCATCAGCTGCAACTAAATTCTTAATCGATGCCACTGGCTGATTTGGCTCTCTTTGGGGTACATGGTGCTTTCTGTGGTCACCACAGAGCTTAACGCCCATCTTTTCGCCAAACGTTAACTTCACTAGTAGCAGCAGACAGCAGAAATTTCCAGCCCCACAAATCTGAGATGTCACTGTGTTACTCTAGGATTGTGGGTAATGTAGTGCTGTTGCCCTTGATTACAAATAGCCTAAACAGTGTCTTTCTAAAACCATGTTCAATATTATACCAGCCAACCGTATGTCTTCTACATGATCATATATTATCATTTCACTATTTTGTTTTAAAAAACAACCTTAAAATTCACCAGTGGCGGCAGAATGCAGAAGTTTTACAGGGAAATATGGGATAAGCCAATCAAAACATCTTGGTTTTTGGGTAATGTAGAGCTGTTGCCTAAGATCATGGATAAACCAGATTTTTCTTAAAACAAAGTCGATAACAGGAAATTGTGCAGTCTGTGTGACCATGTATCATTGTTTCTCACTCAGGTAGGTCATAGTAAGTCTGCCTTGAAAGGTTACGAAGAACAGCCAATAATCAAATCTAATAAGCAGCATAGGCTCAGTGAGTTGTGGCTGATAAGGATCAGTAGGAAGTAGGTGTGAATTTTTTTTTTCAATTCCAGGGTAGATAAGCCTACTGCTGATAAATACTGTGACTCTTGCAAAAAAAGAATTTGGATCTTTCGGCACTTGAGTAGGTAGTCTTACCCTAACTCTTGTATACAACTAAACTAGAGAGATAGTGTGCATTGCATCTGTGACAATAGTAAAATGTGGAGCAGTGCGGGGCCACATCAGGGCCCCCACATCTTCCCATTTGGCCCCCGCTGACCAGCGTCCCCACTCAGCAGAGCGATAAAATGCAGATGGCAGATAGCGAGCTGAGCCTGCAGTGTGAACGTATCCTGCAGTTTGAACCGCACTGACTCTGCTGCAGTTAGTTTTGGTGTGCTGGGATGTAAACAGCTGTCATGTGACCATTTCAGCATCCTGTTGGCGTTTCATCTCTTGCTTGCTCTCTTTCAGGTGATCCTGGACAACTTAATGCTGAACCCGGTGTCTCAGCTGTCCCAGGCCATCCGTGAGAACACGGAGCAGCTGGCTGAGAAAATGAAGTAAGGAAGCTCCTTGTGATATCCATCTTTGTATCAAGGTTACTGCACTTAAGTGGTGTTACATTTTGATATTATGTCTGCCATTAATTTGGTGTATTCTTATGCTGGTTTAGTTGTTGAGTTAAGGTTTAGTTTTTATTAACTTAGTGTTTTATGTCTCTGTGCCAGCAGAAGCCAAGGCCAGGTCATGTTTTTGCTGCAATTTTTAGTCTCCATCTAAGCTTTGTTCTCAACTGATTAAAAAAAATAAATAAATAAAAACTGCAAACTTCTCCTTGCTAAATCATGAATTAACTGTAGTTAGCCACATTTTTAAGAAAGCTGAGTTCAATTTCACCCAGGCCTGATTGCTGCCAGACCTTTAGAATCCAGAAATCCCTTAAATAGAACCTCTCTGACAAAGTGAAGTAGGCTACAAGATCACAAAAAGTAACACATCATGGGGCCATCGGAAGAAATTCTGAGAAACAGTCATCGATATCCATCAGTCTGAAGAAATTTCTAAGGCTTGAAGACTCCAGTGAACCATGCTGAGAGCCAATATCCATAATTGGAGAAAAATTTCCCAGAGTCTTTGGAAAATTATTCCGTGGACTGACGAGACAAAATTGAACTTTATGGAAGGTGAGCGTCCGGTTACATCTGGAGTAAAACTAACACAGCATTTCATCATACCAACAGTCAAACATGGTGGTGGTACTGTGACACCTCTGAATGGATTTAAATAAACAAAAGGAAGGTTTTGGAGTGGTCTAATCAAGGTCTGGACATAAATCGGAGATGCTGTAGCATGACCTTAAACAGGCCTTAACACTGGAAATCCCTCCAATGTGGCTGAATTAAAACGATTTTGCAAAGTAGAGTGGGCCAAAATTCCTCCATAGCAACTGACTCATTACCAGTTATCTCAAATGCTTGCCTGCAATTGTTGCCATCAAGGGTGGAACAACCAGTTAGGGGGCAATGGCTTTTTCACATAGGGCCAGGTAGGTCTGGATGGCCTTTTCCCTGAATAAATGAAACCATTATTTATAAACAGCATTTTGTATTGACTTGGGCTATCTTTGTCTAATATTCCAATTTGTTTGATTTGTCACTTTTAAGTGTCACAAATAGGAGTGGACAATTAATCCCAAATAAGATTAAATCGCAATATGGCCTGCTGTAATTTTGAAATCGCAGAAGTTGCAGTATTTCTTTAACTTGACTGTGTCAAAAGACCAGCTAATAAATTTTTTTTTGCAGCAGCAGCAGCACATTATGCAGTCTTTGTTTTATAATGGTTTACAAAAATCCTTCTTTTTGTGTTTTATGTATGTTTTTCTTAATCAAAATGAGTGTCATAAAAATGATAATGCCCCTAGACAAAGCAAATGACATTACATTTGCAATACAAGCAAAAAAGTTCTTATTCTATCTAAAACTGATGAAGCGTTACTTCACAAAAGTGGCAACCAGCTGAGTTTAGCTGGTATCCAGCCTCACCTCCTCCACCCCAGTTGCCTCCTTTATAGCTTAAAGCTTGCTGTATCCCCATATTCTGATTCATGCTACTGTGGATTAATTGCTTCAGAAATAATTTTATGGTCTTATTTATGGAATTATTTATGGCTTGAATTTGTCAAAAAATACGCAAGATTGACCCAAGAATAATCGCATATTAAATCGCTATCGCAATATTTGAGGAGAAAATCGCAATTAAATTATTTTTGCAAATCTTCCAGCCCTAGTCACAAATAAAAAGAAAAAAAGAAATCAGGAAGGGGGAAATGCTTTTTCACAGCACTGAATTTATATTTTATTGTCAAAGTTTATAAAATAAAATGCTCCCCAGTTGAGATGCTTGTTTGGTTCGTTCTCTGACTTTGATATCAGACGTTGTTCCTGTGTTGTTGCCTTTCTTTTCTCCTCAATGACGCCTGTTGTGGTTCTGTTCTCAGGGTTCTGTTCCAGAACAAAGCCGAGGTCTGGGAGGAGATTGAGGCCAAAATCAACGCTGAGAACGAAGTCCCCATTCTGAAAACCTCCAACAAGGTTTGTCTGAAAATGCTTGAAAACTTGTTGAAAAATTGACCTTGAGGCTTTAATTTGAAGGCGGCCTGAGTTTATGCTCTTGTTTCCTGTTGTGTTAACAGGAAATCACGTCTATTTTGAAGGAACTGAGACGAGTACAGAGACAGCTGGAAGGTACGAGCCTGTTTGGTGTCCTTTTCATGTCCTACATCAAAACTTAATTTTCAGCAATTTTCTGCTTTTTTGAGATAATTAAAGGAAAGACAATAAATTCAAACACAAATTTGTCACATAAAGCTAAATCTTTTCATTTCAAGTGTACTTTCCAAATGTTCTTCAGGTTTTATTTGGAAAGCTTAAAACTAAATAACAGTTTCATCTGCATACAATAGTTAGTTTTATGAAGCTATAAACCTGTTGGTTCTATTTGTCCTATTTGTCTTGCCGTAGTCATAAACACAATAGTGGAGCCTGGTGGGAGCCTCCAGACAGCCGCTCTGGGGACATCATCCAGCAGTCAGACTCGACCCTCCACCAGAGAGAAGAAACCCCCCGCCAAAACCCGTGGAGCCCCCCCAACGTCCAACGCCAACGAAAGCACCAAAAGACCGCCTCGTGGACCCGACGGGGCCCACCACATGGCCTAAACAGGCCACTGTAGCACCTCTGGGTAGTCTGTGTCCACGCCACCTGCAGCGATAAACTACTACCACCGCTACTACAGTCTGTAGCGACAGTTTGTCTGCGCACGGCGTTCAGCTCCTATACACATCAGAGAGTTGTGTTTTTGTAGATCTAAAGTTAAAGTTTCTCCTAAAGGTTCAGTCTGTTGTCATGACGTTGTGTACAGGAAAGGGTTGGCGTTCAAGTGGTTACTACAGTAACTTGTTCTCCTGGCCATATGGAAATGCTAACAGTACATTAGCCCTTTGTGTTTAAAAACTATGCCTTGATATAAGACAAAACGAAAAAGGTGGCAATCTAGATAAACATGGCTCTTTTAGTTCCAAACGTGGCTAAAAACTGAAGGCCATGGGCTCCACCATTTCTGAAAACGTATTCAAGCACATCACAACTCATGAACTGAGCTTTCAGAAGATTGTGACAAAGAATACTGTGAGTACCTTATAAGAGGGGCATTCGTATGTTCTTTTCTCATGAACATGATAAACATCACACCATTTAATGGCAATAAGTGACAAATATTCAGATGCCTGTGAAGTTGTGGTGTTGTGTGCAGTTTTTAGCAATTATAAATACAGGTTTATCTTTAATACATATATGTAGTAATTGGAATGTTACTTGGCATTTAAACTTGTTACTTTTGTTTTTATGCTGCTTGTTGACCAGCAAGTTCTTCTATTGGATAGTCTGAGAGCCCCAGGACATTGTGGGCTGATTAAGTACAGCCAATGAGTCTCTGTTTCAAATTCTGACCAATCTAGTAAACATCCAGGGATTTCTCCCATACACAAAATGACATATTCAGAATTTAGAATGGACTACCAACTTAACACAACGCCATGTTTAGAATGGATAGTGGGATGTGGTTTAGGACACGGCTACTTTCTAGCCCCATACCACTGTGTTCCATCAAGTAGTCCAAAGTCTGGTTCATTTGATTATTACGAATACGAGCATTCCCTTTAAGCAGGCACTTCAACAGGTGGTCTTGGGCTTGATTCATGATTGTTGAGCAGGATATGTGTGAGATTTGAATGCAACCCTGCTAGACTACAAGGGGTTCTCATCAGCAAGTAGAGATCTAAAGCTGATTCTTAACATCTCCTGCCTCTTCAAAACAGCTTTGTATCCATGTAGCAATGGGCCCATTTCATCCTCTGGGCAGCACAGTAGAAGAGGGTTGTCGTTGGGATATAAAAAATAATATGAAATATCCATGATAGCAGGATGGAGTCCATTGTCCACACTGAACATTAACAAATGTCAGCCTGAGTGGTTGCGACGGTTGTCTCTTCTTCTTGGGGGATTTTCAAACCAACTGCAATACTTCAACTTTTCATCATTAATAGAACATATTAAACAACAGGATTTCCCTTATTTTAACTGTCCTTAAGTTAAGTTGCCAGTTATAGTCTACTATGGAGGAAAAAAACTAGGAAACAGCCACCAACATCCCCAGCTTCAGCAACATTATGTCCTCTGCATTTGAAGATGACATTATCCTTTAAAGCCTTTAGTAAGCTTTAGGCTGCGTCCACACGGAATCGAATTCAGGTGTATGCGCAAAAGTTTTTTGTCAGATCGGCGTTTAATCCACATGGAAACGGCGTTTTGGGTGACTGTAAACGATACTTTTTGAAGCCGGGTCCCAGAGTGCATAAATCCATACACGACTACCGTTTCGTCCCGTATGGACAGCTATCCGCATCTTTCTTGAAACGATTACGTCACACATAGCATATCTATCTTAAGGCGCCTGCGCGGTCCGACCAAAACATTAATGCGGACTGCGGAGTTGTGTTCGTGCTGCAGAAGCTACTGAGCTTATTATGGCTTTTACAGCAAAATCTGATGCTCCTTTACCACCACCGCGAAACGCATAAACCATATATTCCAAAATCCAACGCGGAAAACAACCAGAAGGGCAACTAGAAGAAAGTTTGTGTCAGTTTTCTGTGATATTCTTCTTCTACTTTGGTGCATTTCCGTGGCAGCGTTACAGCGCCACTTACAGGTGTGGCGTATGTACTACAGCATATTCAGTAGTTTCAGTGGTTTCTGAAACGACTCTGTCTTTACAGAAAACTTTTCCAAAATGAAACGGCAATATATCATTTTCGTCTCCGTGTGGACAAGGCCTTATAAAGATGACATCATCCCAAGATTTAGAATGATGATGTCATCTTCATAAGCCTTTGATAAGCTTGAGAAAGATGACCTCATCCTTTAGAGCCTCTGTCGAGCTTTAGAAAGATGATGTCATACCAAGAATTAGAAAGATGATGTCATTCTTTCAAGCCTTTAAAACATCCAATCCTCTAAGCCACCTACATGCTACCAACTTCTGTATCAGACTGAGTACAAAAACAACTTTGCTTGGACACAGAACGATGTTTCTAATGGGAAAGCAGACCAGCAGAGAGGATAGGGGAGCAATCACGCCTGGCATGATCAGACCATTGGTGCCTAATGTGAAACATTCTTTAATATTAAAGTTCTCATAAGTTATAAGAAAAGAAAAAATGTGCTTCGGTGTTTCCGTAACCATGAGTCTCGTGTTTATATCAGTTTAATCTGATGTGTCAGAGCTGCTCGCCGTCGCACAAACTCACTATATCTGTTTTGATGCTGTGTGAGTTGCTGCAGGAGGTCTGGACCATCTGAAATGTCTTTATTTAAACTGTAGATCTGCTTCTACGCTGACCTAAGCTCGCTCTGACGTGTTGCTCTGCAGTCGTCCGTGTATAAACGCCGTGCTCTGATAATCTGTTGTGCGTCTGATCTGATGATAGATTGTGTTTTTGTTTGTGTTGTGTTGATGAGGACGAACGTCTCGCTGTGGTCGTCCACTCCGTGCAGCTGAATGTGTGCGACACGAATGTCCAAGTGTGTGTCTTAATGTAGAAAAAAGTGGAATTAATGAGACATCCTGCTGCTCTGAAAACACACGCTGGTTCATCATAAGTCCAACCGACCAATCTGATCTCGTTCTCTCTTAACAGCTCCATCCCAAACGTTTAACTTTGATTTCATTATAGGGAAAATAAAAAATGTCTATACCTGTTTGATACTACAGCAACCAAAATACAAGTGGTCCACCCAATTTTGGTTCTAATTAGAAAAAATTGCACGCGGTCTAAATTGCTCAAGTAGGTTGGAAACATTTTGCAGCAAAAGGTGGAGCTGACATAAGCGAGACAGTGCTCTCTCTTTTTTGGTTAAAAGTATTGCTGAGTGCGTTTACATGGATTAGTACAGAAAAGGATTGGAGCAAGGGGAAAAGAACAAAATAATGCTGTCACTTTGAAATTAAAGTTAAAATGACGAGAAAATTTTGAAAATGCAGATAAAGCCGGAATGATGAGATATAGGACAAAATACAGTTTCAAGTTTAAATTGAAATGTCAAGAACAAAATCAAAATGTTGAGAATTGAATTGAAGTTCTTAGAGTAAAGTTCAAATACAGTTTCAAAATTAAAGTTGCAATTTTGTAACGACTAAATGTCAAGATTAGTGTCCAAAATTTGGAGAACGAAATCGAATTACAGTTTTAAGATTAAAGTTGAAATGTTGAGAAATCAGTCTGAGCTTTTTACTAAAACAAACAGCTGATCTCAGACACTCTGTTTATGAGCTAGAAGAGAATCTAATTGTTGAATCCAAAGTACAGTTTCACATCTTTACCCAGACAAGGCATCAGTATTCACTGTTTCCTATAGTCTTCATTTCTATTCGCACAGGATTAGTTTTACCTGTGGGCTTCTGATAATTCATTTACCCATCAGTGTTTGTTGTGGGGTTCATTTGCACAGGATTAACAACATTTCTAATAAATGTTGAAAATGGATTTAAACCCTATTATCAAAATTTTGAAATTTATCTCAACATTTCCATTTTTTTCCTGGCATGTTGAACTTTTCTTGATATTCTTTTTTTCTTGAAACTTTATTTCAAAATTTTTCCCAAAACTTTTTTCCATTATTTTAGTTTAATCTGGAAGTGCACAGCCTTATTTTTCCCTTCACTTCTGTTCTTATCCTCTTCAGTAGACTTAAGTACCCTGCTTGATTCTGTTTTTTTAACTGTCCTGTTTCGTCTTTAGGCTTGGAAACATCAGACTCTGTTGGACCCCAGGAAGACTAGCTTTTGTCTTGACAAAAGCTAATGGGGATCCTAATAAACAAACAAACAAACTCTGATTACACGGGCCGAGATAGGTCCATGTTGCTACCTGGAGAACAAACATGGCGACAGCAACCATAGGGTCTTACCTCTGGGGTGATGAAGGAACAGTTTGGCCTCTTAGTCATGGAAGAATGAAGTATAAATGTGAAGTCTAGATTGAGATGCTGTCCTGTTCAAGTCTGAAAAGGCTACAGGTCACCGGTTTACCAACATGGATGGTGGAGCTGGTCAGCTCCATATGAACATCTCAGATAGCTACATGCAAAGCCTTATGGGAGAATTTTCAGCACAAAATTGACAACATGAAACTGATATTCATGATATTAATCACTTATACAGGGATATGAAAGAGCAGGTTCATCTGTGTCAATGTGACTTCATGAGTCCATTTAATAAAGCAGGTTCAGTGAAGATCTTGGGTCTGTTCAGCCTGAAAGGAGGGAAACTTGGATTTTTAAGGAAGGAGGAAACTCAAACCCAGGAATTAGGGCTAAGTCAGTCTGTCTCACTAGGAGAGGGAATTTAAAATCTGAATCAGTCATGCCAGTTTGAAGAAAATCTCATCAGCTAAAGCTTCAAGAGAGGATTATGACTTAATGAGATAAAAGATGTCAATTTACAATATATAGAAGTGAAAAGAATTACTGTATTAAAGTTGTAATTCCTGAGATTGAAAATAGAGCAGGCAATAATTTTCATGGGCAATATACAGATGTCTTTCATTAAAGTGATTTAATCTGAATATTTTTATACTTTAGAAGTTAGCATCTCATTTCAGGATTTCACATCTAACCAGTGAGTAAAAATATAACTTCATTAGTTCATCCTTTGAATCTTGTAAAGTTACTTAAATCTCAGATTATCTCAGACTTTATTCTGATAAATGTATGGCAGAAATCTTTTAATATTAAGAGGAGAATTTCTCATCTGAGAGGGTGAAGCAGGGGGGCCTTTCATTACCTGTCTCCATGTTGAATCATTGTATCGGGGCTCCATTGATGATGGCTTTTTATGGTCGTGTTACCCATTCTAAACCCAGAGTGAACTTACTCAGAGCCGATTTACCGAACACAAATGAGCTGTTTCAATCAACTCAGAGTTAGTTCCTGAGTTTGTTGAACCTCCTTTGTGAAATGGGCCCAATGTCTCCAATATGATAAAAAGAACTAGCGAACATTATATACTGATATGAGAATTGTGCAGGCAGGCCTAAAATACAGAATATTTTTTGTAGTAAATATTATCAAACAGAATATTTATTATAATAATATTTGATTCAAATATCTAAAAGCAGATTAGCTACTAACTTTTAACAATAGTATGTAATTAGTTATTAACGATAACTTTTAAAATCAACTTTGTAAACTCAGTGAGTCTCCTAGTTTTGCATTTTCACACTGTAAATTATAAATAAACAGAATACCAAATAAAGTATAGATAAAGAAGAAGTTATAAATATAATTAAATAACCAAACTTTATTAAAATGTATTTTTTACACTTGTAGGTTGTTAATAAAGTGTAATTTCCAAACATGACCGTCGTTTAAATATCTTGCATTGATCCATCAGGTATCGAGTATTGAAGTAGTTTTGTTTCAAGTATTAGTATAGTTTTGAGTGTTGTGATACTAAACTTGTTATTGGAGTTAATTTTGTTACCGTGACAACACTACTCCAGCCTTGACTAGACCTGGTGAGAACTCATAAAAATACATGTATGGGGAGAAACTGCATAAAGGAAAATATTCCCTTTAGACTGCCTGGCTATGAAGCTGATATCAGTTCGATTCAATTGTGTCCTATTGGTTCTTTGCAGATGATGCCACACAGAACTTTCCTTGGGGGGCAAGAACTGTCTTCTACATAGAGAAACTCTACCAAAAAGGCCAAAAGTGAGAAATTATAAACATTTTGTGTCCAGAAAGTAGTGAAACATTCAGGCAAAAAAGTTTTAAACAGCAGCAGGCAGGGATTTATAAAGCTCATTGAACTCTGATCTTACCCATGTTTCCTCAGCCGACCCTAGACCTAACCCTAGACCTGGTTGTTTGACTCCCAAGCTCCTCATGTGAAACCAGTTTGGCTTTAAATGTGGAATAAATATGACAAAGGATGGAGGAAAGGAAACTGGCACTCAAGCAGGAGCTAGCTGCCAAAGCTAACATTAGCATTAGGTAGCACAGGCTTCTTCATGAACAGCATCTCAGCACCGGGTTGCTCACCCCGTAAGGTTTATTCGGTTGTTCATACATCCCTGCTTTAATTTAAAGCATGTTTATGACAGAATTGGGGTTCTTTTCAAGTATTTTAGAGGCTAGGCTAGCCTCTTAGCTCAGTACAATAGTCTACAAGAGTCTTTCTGAGTATTTATATATTGACCACCTCTCTCTTTGTAAAGAGAAGGAATCATAGTCAATGTATGTGGGGGTTTATGATGATAATTGTGGTGTAGAGGTCAATTTAGAGCTGTTAAGTACTAACTTTCCCCCGTTCCCATTCATTCCTTATGGCTGTCCCCCCGCTTCCTGACCCCCAACAGACTTTCTGGACCTCGTGATTGCAAACAGCCTATTGGTTGAGAATTTAAGCGATGCACTGCAAAGCAGAATGTTGTGGTACTTACTTAAATGTCTGTTTTTCTCTGTAGCTCATGTAGACGTGGACATGGTGAGAGTGTCCTACAGGAAGATCTTGATTTTCTTTCCTTTTCTCACTCATGGAGCTTGTTAGTTGCTGAGGCGGTGGTGCGTTAATGATATCTGTGGTTTAAATGTTGACATGAGGCAAGACTATTCAGTCAAAGACTTGTCAATGCAAGGCACTTCGCTTGTGTTCCTCCACCTTCAAAATAATAGCATTAAATATCAAACAGATGTCATCTTCTGTTAGGCTCATAGCAGGATACTGAAGTCATGATAAACACACTCAGTGAAGATCTGAGGTTTTTACAAGCGTTGGTACGATTCGACATCATCGATCATTAAAATAAAACACGCTGTATTAAAACATATCAGACGTAAACGTCATTTCTGACTTCACTCTGACGTGTGTGGGTCAAATTCGCCATCAACGCTCTGCACGCTCAGCTGATCCGTTACCGTAGCAACAGGATGTCTCAGACTTTTATTTTGAAAGGTGCATGTTACCTGTGGACAGGTGAGTGTGAGGCTCGTTCACCAAATGTGCACTTTTCCTTGTACAAACAGCAGGTGTAGGTGGGCGGGGCTTCACCTGCTCTGCAGCCAATGAGAATGTATGGCTCACTCTCAAACCTGATTGGCTGTTGCTGTGATGATGTAACTGCTGCTGCTACAGGTGATTGGTCCTTTGGGCTCTTTGCATTCAGTGTTTGTTTCTTTTTTTTACAGTGCATGTGACTGAAGAGCTGTAGGAACATTTTTTATGATCGATATATTGATTATTTATTGATCCATGATATCATCTTCATCAGGTTTGTTTTCTATCACTGTCATTTGGAATAAACGGTTTCATGATCGCTGACGTCTCTGGAGTTTTTATGCTCCCGTCTGGTAATCTGTTAATTATCAGTGGTGATTATTTATTTATTTTAAATGTCAGATACCTTCTAGGATATTCTACTTTCCTTTAACATTAAACTCTCTTGGATCATGTCTATTATACAGCCAATAACTTTGACCATGTATACTGAGGAGTCTTTCCAACATGAGACCATAAGGCTACCGTCACCTGCACTCGTAATGCTCTGTTTCCATGCTCTAAATGTCTGCTCACTCTCAAATTTTTAGTTGCTTGCTCAAATTTACTAAACCATTTTCTCATTCAGGTTTTGATCTTCCTGTCTGTAAAACTGCCACTCTTTTCGAATTTTCTCTGCGTGCGTAAGAAACTTTCTACATGTGCTAAAAACATGTTTATGCTCTGATTTTCTGATGAAGAAGCCAACAGAAAACAGGTGCAGAATTGACCAGTCATGTTTGCTCTGCTGTTCTCCAGGAGACATTTGCTTCAGCCTCACTGATGTCCTAGTCGCACGGGATTAGGGTTACCTATGGACCTCTGATAATTTGTAATAATCATACAGGATGTCTGTGTTTTTAATCTTGTACGTAGTAAGCAAGTCTATAATTTGGAAAAATAACCAACTATATTTGAGCACACACAGAGGTCCACAGGCAATACTAATCCTGTGCAAACTGACATCTCTGTAATTTAGGGTGGTAATTAGGGTCTGTGCTGCTTTTTCTGCTCCTTTTTATGATTGACAAAGTGAGAAATGAGATTGATATATGAGATTACATTTTAACACAGGTTACATATAGTTCTTCTCGTTAAGTTAATTTAAGCTTATGTGTAAAAAATGACATTTATTTATTTCAACTGCTGTCCAAATGTAGGCTTGCACACTGCTGCTCTCTTCATAAGCACAGTGCTTCTGCTTCCTACAGCATCTCTTTGGAAGTGCTTGATCTTATATCAGGATAATTTAGTCAAAAAAGCGGGATGTGGCGTACTGAACTGAACCAGACGACTTGGTTCAAATGACCCTATCAGAGATAGTGTAAAGAGCTCAAAGTAAAGTCGCTGCTCCTTCACATCCAAAAGAGTCAGTGTAGGTGGTTCAGCATCTGACCAGGTTGCCTGCCCGTGGAGGTCCTCCAGGCGCATCCCAACTGAGATGAGATCCCAGGGCAGACCCTGGACCCACTGGAGGAATTATATATCTCTGGCCTGGGAGCTTCTCCAAATCCCTCAAGAGATAACTGAAAAAATAAGTGGGGAGAGGGATGTCTGGGTTGACTTACTCTGCCTGCTGGGACCGCAATCCCATCTCGGTTAAGTGGAAGAAGATGGATGGATGGATGAAAGAAGTTTCGCTAAATATAAACCATAAACAGGTCATCATCAAAAGTGAGAAAAATGACCACACCATACCTCTTTCGATGACTGAGGAAACCCAACAACTGATCAAAAAACCTAAACATTGTAAAAGCAATCCAGTGCTGTATTTTCTGCAGAATCAGGACCTTTGGGAGAATTGTGGACATCATTTTTGGTCTAAACTAATTTCTGTTTAAAGACGAGGCTGAGTTTTTAAACTTATCAGGTCCTACTGATCTAAAATAAATTAAAGAAACTAAAAATACATTCACAACAAAAGCGCAGGCCTCAGGAGGATAATATAATCTTTTTCCACCAACAGGAAGGAGCTGACGTTGTGATCTGCGGAGGATGTATGCACCTAAAACATCCAGCAGGTGGCGCTGTTTATCAGTAATATGATTATTTGGGACCAGCTGAATGTCGAGCCCAACTCCAGCATCACAGTGAAGAATAACTGCCATGATGACAGATTAAAACAATCAATATCTTATAATCAATTCTCTCTACTTCCTTTGTCTTCTCTCATTTACCTAGATGCTTTGAAATAAGTTAATTACGGTTGAAAAAATAACTTTAAAATGTTTTAATTTGACAGGATGTTTATTTCAGGAGTAGACAAACCTAAAAATAAAATCATAAATCTACCTTGGTTTTTCTGATCACAAACTTCCAGGTGAATCATGGTCGCCGATTAATCAGGTAAATATTTTATATTTATTTTACTTTTTCATTAAGGGAAGGTAATGTCTCATTTTTTACATGTTATTCTCTTCTGACTCCGCCCCTTAACTGGAGTAGGGGCTACACGAGCTGACCCAGTCCACCCTCATCCCCTCAGGCCTTCTCACTGATTGGCTGACCACCATGCTGATTCAGTTCGAGCTTGCCTCCTGTGGCTCCGCCCCTTGCAGAGGTAACCCTAGGAAACAAAACACCTGAAGATGTCACAGCTCAGGTAAACACAGGTCACCTCTGATGGTACTGCTGAGTCAGTAGGTCAAGATTTACCAGTCGCATGAGCGGGGTCTTCTCTGACATCATCAGGAGGCCAGCGGAGCTCGCCACTCTCCACCTCTCCTCCGTCTGTTGGCTCCACCACGATAGATGGGACGCGCCTGGAAAGTTTTGGAAAACGCTCCATCCGTTCTGGAAACACCTGAGAGGACAAGGGGACCAATCAGAGTATTTGATAATGAGTTCTTAGGGAGACAGTACGCCTAAATGAACAGGTAACTTCCTGTATGTGTCTGACCCCTACCTGGAAAGATGCTACCTCTCCTGAAGCACCGCCCACTGTGGGCTGACACGTATTAATCACCTCTGTCATTTCAGCCAATCAGAGCGCAGGATGCTGAGGGGAGGAAAATAAAATCACCAAAATAAAAGAAAGCTACATCAGGAAAGTTAACAGTAAAAATAGACTTTCAAAAATAAAATGAAACTCCTTTTGTCAATAAATTTAAAAAATATCTGTTTTAATGTGCAAACACTCCTACATCTCCCATAATGCACCTTGGAACACTCCTTTTCCTCCACATGGTTGGATGACATCATGATGACATCATCCACTATGATCTCCCTGTGCTTGTGGTGTTCAGTAAAGCTGCAGTGATCTGATTTGACCCGGCCGTCTGCTCAGACAGTCAAATCTATGGAAATGAGCCCCCACTGCTCCAAGTGCATGCTGGGAAACGTGACACCAGCTGTAGGTAAGCCCATCACTGTACTGTCTCTCTTATAGATCTCCTGGAAATAAAATTGTTGCTCCTTACATTTTTAAACCTGACAGTACTGGTAGAAGGGGTCCCTGTGACATTTTCCAGGGGCCCTGATAGATGGTACAACCAGCCAGCAGGAGAGATAAACCATGGAAACTTCTGGATTATTCAACAACATCAAGGAGCTCTTCTTTCCCTCTGGTGGACAAGATCCTGAAAGCATCATGGCCCACAGTGATGTGTTCATGGTGTTGTCATGCAGGGCCGGTTTTAGTATTGTGGAGTCCCCGGGGCAGAGACCACTATGAGGCCCTTCAGTACTAAAACTCTTACTCATTTCTCATTTCTTCACTCACACTGTGAGGTGAGCCCAAAACTGGCTTTTGCAAAAACAATCCAATACTGGAGTGTTTTTTCAGCAACAAACTTCACAGGCATGTTTTGAGGACCTCTGAGACCAATATAAACTTGTCTGAAAGGTGTAAAATATGTGACAATCCAAACTCTACCTGTGGAACATTATGTAATCCTTTAAGGCCATGAAAACATTCCATCCTCTGCCTGTGAAAGACGACATCATCTTTAAAGCCATATAAACATTCCATCCTCTGCCTATGAAAGATGACATCATCCTTGAAAGCCTTAGAAACATTCCATCCTCTGCCTATGAAAGATGACATCATCCTTGAAAGCCTTAGAAACATTCCATCCTCTGCCTATGAAAGATGACATCATCCTTGAAAGCCTTAGAAACATTCCATCCCCTGCCTATGACAGATTACATCCTCCTTTAAAGCCATGATAACATTCCATCTTCGGCATATGACAGATGACATCATCTTTAAAAGCCATGAAGACATTCCATCCTCTGCCTATCAAAGATGACATCATCTTTCAAAGTCTTTAAAACATTCCATCCTCTGTCTGCAAAAGATGACATCATCTTTCAGAGTCTTGTAAACATTCCATCCTCTGGCTATGAAAAATTATACCAACCTTTGAAGCCTTTAAACATTTCATCTGTCCATGAAAGATGATGACATCTTTTAAAGCCTTTTAAATTTTCCATCCTTGCATTTTGCAGGCAAGCCAGTCTAGGCCCTGCCCTCTTTGATCATGAAGCCATGCTGTTGTAACTTTTTCTGCATGTGGTTTGGTATTGTCTCGCTGAAATAGACAAGACTAGCAAACACAACATAACTAGCTGTGGAATGTTCTGATAATTAAAGTAATGGATATTTGGTTTTATTTCAAACAAAATTAAATAAATAACAATCATCATGAAAATGTCAGTACACTGAAATGTTGGCAGTGTTTTTGTTAGACTCAGATGGTACATGACAGTTTTGTCTGCACTTTTAGATTCTTTATTTAAAGGAAAGGGTTATGGTTGGATTTATTATCAGCAGATTGATTTTATGTTATCAAGGCCTGAACTTCTCAAATATGAAGAAAATCACACAAACCAAACCTGAGACATTGAGGATCTAACTCTTATGATCTCATTTCACAGCACTGCGATTAAACATTTGATCAGAACATTTAATCAACCAATCAGAGAAGCACAGAGAGTCGACTCACCTGGTGATGATGAAGAGATAAAATGACTCAGAGATAGAGCTCTCACTCTCTGCCCAGGTGCCTGCTGCTCTACGTCTGTATTTGCATGTTGTTCTGATTTGACTCTCTCTCTTAAAGAGTCTGTTTTATTTTCTTATTTCCTGTTTGTGTTTGCCTGTATTAATGACATCACACCGACTTTAAGCCTCAGCCCCTCTGACCTCTCAGGCCTCCATTATCCATTATTAATCCCAGCTGCATCGATTATTAACAGCTGATGATTGATCGAGTTACAGATGACATCACAGAGTGACATCACACGAGTGCCCATCAGGAATGAGATTGGATCAACGCGCACGCTGAAACAGTTGATACGGCACAAAAACAGGACTGGAACGAAGAGAAAAGGCAAAGAAACACACAAATACCCATCATTCATTCCAGATGTGAAGAGACTACATATCCCACAATCCATTGTGACTCCATAAATTTAAAACATACAAGGATGGTCTATATTTATCATAATACTGTGGCTAATAAAAGTGTTGCAAGCAGTGCAGAGTCTGTCATCCTCCTGCTGTAGAACAACTGCTGAAAGCCTGGGCAACAAAAAGGTCGCCATGTTTAAAATGCTGCCTGAAACTGACTTTAGATAGGAGCAGGTCCTTGAATGATCCTGAATGGTGCTTAGAAAAATTCTGAGATTCAGAGGTCTTGATCCTGAACCAGAATGATCATTGAATGATCCTGGAATGGTCCTATAATTATTTCTGGTTGTGTTTAAGAGGTTTTAGTCCTTGAGTAGTCCTTACATGCTTTTTGAATGATGGCTGCTGGTGTTTCAGAGATTTTGGTCCTGGAATGGTCCTAGACCGACTCTGGAGTTGTTGTTTATTGATGGCCCTGGGTTATTTCTAAGGTATTGGTCCAGTAATGGTCTGTAAATGATCATTTGTTGAAAGCTAGTTCTGTTTGAGAGGTTTAGGTCTTGAAATGTTCATGGAGTTGTCCTTGAATTGGACTTGAATGATGGCTGAATGTGCTCCCGAGGTCTCGGTCCTTGAATGGCCCTTTAAAGGTCCTGAAGTTGTTGTTAAATAATAGCCGCTGTGTCCTCTGAGGTTTCTGTCTTAGAAAAGTCCTTGAATTCTT